>NW_025780149.1:0-51480 GCF_021130785.1 Homalodisca vitripennis | reverse complement strand
GTAAAGAGAAACAATTAGCTTTATACATCGTAGCTAATGGGGCTAATCCCTTGTGTAGGGCGTGATTGGATGCAAGCATTAGATTTACAGTTAGAGTGCCTAGTAATGTAAACAATGTACAGTCAGCCGATCGCACGAGCATGGTGGGGGTTGTGCCAACTGCAGGCGGCAGCGCGGCAGACGCATGCACGCCTGTCAGTGGAAGCCACAACACACCTGTAGAGGTAAACAAACAAACATCTGTCATCCGTCTGTTGTCAACAACAACAAACAAGTAGAATTACTGTAACAATGAGTTTTCCAAATGTATTTACGGATAAGTTGGGATGTTTCAAGGGTGCACCAGTTAAATTAAAGTTAAAAGAAAATGTAGTACCAAAATACTTTAAACCTAGGACGTTACCTTTTACACTTAAAGAAAAAGTAGAAGCCGAGCTGACTAGACTAGAACAAGAGAACGTTATTTCACCAGTAGATACCAGTTGAATGGGGGACTCCCATTGTACCAATTATTAAGGCTAATGGGAAAATAAGAATTTGTTGGGGATTATAAAATAACTGTAAATCCTTTCTTTGGAGGTAGACCGACACCCGTTACCGAAAATTGAAGAAATATTTGCCAGCCTACAAAACGGAGAAAAATTCTCTAAAATAGATTTATCTTCAGCTTATCAGTAGCTTAAACTAGATGTAGATAGTCAAACGTATTGTACAATTAGCACACACAAAGGATTGTATGCTTACAATCGCCTATGTTTTTGGTATCAGTTCAGCACCGGGAATATTCCAGAGAATAATAGAACGAACATTACAAGGTATCCCGGGGGTAACTGTATTTTTAGATGACATTCTAGTAACAGGTAAAAACAATGAGGAACACATGCATAGACTTAGACTAGTGTGTCAAAGACTTGAAGACAATGGGTTCACAGTGAGCAAGAACAAATGTAAATTTTTCTGTGACAGTTTAGAATATTTAGGTTTTGTTATCAGTAAACAAGGGTTGCATACCGCACCTAGTAAGGTTGAAGCAATTGTCAAGGCACCTGGAACCTCAAAATGTGACACAGCTTAAAGCCTTCCTTGGTCTTGTTAATTACTATTCACGTTTCATTCCTAGGATATCCACTATTTTAACCCCAATGTATCAGTTGTTAAGAAAGGATACCGATTTTGTATTTAATTTAGCATGTAAGAAGGCACTACAAGAGATTAAGCAAAAGTTAATCTCTGCTGAAGTTTTAGCGCATTATGATCCTGCATTACCACTAGTGGTAGCCAGTGATGCTAGTCCATATGGCATTGCATCAGTCTTTTGAGTCAGATTCAATACGACGGTTACAGAAAGACCTATATCATTCGCAAGTAGAGTGTTAAATAGCGCTGAGAAAAAACTATTCACAAATAGATAAGGAAGCATTAAGCATTGTATTTTGGTGTTAAGAAATTTAGTCAATATTTATATGGTACACAGTTTTTGTTAAAGACTGATCATAAGCCTTTTAGTGGCTATTTTTGGACCAAAGAAAGGGTTTACCTGCTTTCGCAGCCAGTAGGTTACAACGATACGCTTTGTTTTTAAGTGGTTTCCAATATGAGATTGTGTATGTTAAGTCCCAAAACCATGGCAATGCCGATGGTTTATCTAGATTACCTGTAAATAGTGAGATTAAAGATGAAATCTCGGATGATGACCTTAATATTAATGTCATAGGTACCTATTTGCAGTGTTTAGCTGAAAATGACATACCATTAAGCTATGTAGACATAAAAAGAGAATCAATGGTAGATAGTGAAATCAAAAAGGTAATATCCTATGTAGAATTAGGTTGGCCTATTGTAACTGAACCAGATCTAAAGCCATTTGAAATTAGACAGTCGGAAATTAAACCTTGGAGCAAGGAATCCTAATGTGGGGGTACAGGGTGGTAATACCTAAAAGGTTCAGAATAAACATTCTGAAACGAATATGCATACTTCACACATAGGTTATTGTTCGCATGAAGGCAGTAGCCCGTGCATATGTATGGTGGCCTAATATCGACCGGGACATAGAACAACTAGCTAACAGCTGTGGCAGCCTGTTTGGAGGAACGAGCAAAACCGCCCAAGGCTTTCCTGCATCATTGGAATGTTCCGGAACGAGTTTGGTCTCGAATTCATATTGATTTTTTTGGACCTTTTCAGTCCGAGTTATTTTTGGTGGTAAAAGATGCGTACTACTCTAAGTGGCCAGAGGTGTTGCCCGTTGCTTCAACGGCAGCTGTTCAACACGATTGTGAAATTAAGGGAATTATTTAGTAGGTATGGTATTGTAGGACCACATAGTGTCCGACAACGGACCACCTTTTACCAGTCAAGAGTTTTAAAGAATTTTTGAGGTCAAATGGTATCAAACACACGTTTTCACCACCATACCACCCAGAAACCAATGGTTTGGCAGAACGGTCAGTCAGAACTATTAAAAATAAAATTGAAAACAGCTCTTCATAAATTCCAAGGATTTAGAATTAGCTTTGAGTAACTTCCTGTTCACTTTATAGAAATACAGTGCATTCTACTACCAATCTATCGCCAGCTCAATTAATGTTGGGCAGATCGCTAAAGTCTAGGTTAGATTTAATTCGCCCAAATGTTAAAGCAATAATGTCAGATAATCAAGAAAACACAACGATTGTACTATAGGGGTAGTAAAACTAGACAGTTAGCTATTGGACAACCAATCATAGCCAGAGATTACAGAGGTAGAAATAAGTGGATACCAGGTGTTGGTAGGTTTCACGATTAGGACCAGTCACGTATTTAGTTGAACTGAATACGGGCATGAGGTGGAAACGACATATCGACCAGTTGGTAGGTTTACAGTGTTAGTCCGGAAATGTCTGAGTTGACAACAATGCCTAGACTCCCAGACGCAAGCGTGGCAACAGAGCACACGCAGGAAACGATCGATATACAGTCGCGGGACAGAGCGAGCGCAAGGTCGCCAGTACTTTTAGCAACGACCTTGCCCCCCTCTCCGCAAAAACCATAAACAATAACAGAAACGCTCAGGGGCAAAGCCCCAGCCCACGTACAAATGTAAACAATAACAGTTCCAGCGTTTCACCCAAACAAATGACACCTGTTAGACGATACCCACTAAGGGGATCGTAAACCTTTAGTCAAAATGGACTTGTAAATACAACCCAATTTGTGACTTGTATATAATTAATATTGTTTAAGCAATTATTATTATCGATTTGTTAATTGTGTTTCATTCAATGTGTTATTAATTGCTATATTCTGATTTATTGGTTTTGATTGAAGTGTTTGTGATTTGTGTTAAATGATTATATTGAGTTTGTATTTTGTTCTCTATAATCTATACTTACAAAAATAAAAGAGTATAATGTCAATTTTCTTATTCATTGTAATTGATTTAAAATTGGAGAATTGTAAAACAAATTGTAATTGATAAAAATTTCTTAAAATTGTAGGGGACTTATGTATTTAAGGGGGAGGATTGTAGTGTATTTAGTGTGAGAAGTACTAAGTTGGTATGGTATCCATAGTGATATTTAATGTTCTGCACCAGTGATGATGTTGGCAGTATGTATTGTCAGGCGATGTAACATTACGATGTGGTCTAAAAGAATAAAGAATGCTCATAGGCTGCTCTCCTGTGACGTCACATCACGCCACTACCCTACAACCAACGGTCCAAGCTGGCCAGCCAGCAGTCCACCGAGAGTCCACCACCAGACACCGTCATGTAACCTCCGCGTCCCGTCCGTTCCTTTACGAGCGGTCCTAGAGCAATGTTACTCTAAATGTGTAGTTTAATTATTCTTCCCGACCCATAGAGAGTACAGTGTCGACCCGCATACATTACAAACTGAATCTAATGTTTGTGATTAAAAAAAGCAATCATTTTAAGGTACATTATTTAAGCTTATTAGCCAAAGCTATTAGTTGCGTGTTGTTTTCAGCAAATATTACGAAATTAAATAGCTTTTATTTCAACACCTTATCATTTTACCATGAGATTTATTCTTTTTTTTACTACACATTATCTCATGGAAAATCACACAAATACCTGCAAGATGCTACATGCTAACATCTACGGCAGTTCAAGAACTTAAACCTGGTTACAAACATATCTCAGACAGAAATCTTCGATTTTCAGGCACACTAGATACTGATTTCGTACCATGAAACAGACCTTTTTTGTTTCCACGCAACACTTAATTCACATGTTATTGCTGGATTTAAACACATATATTCGTCTCTGCAGTTCTAAGGCTTTTAATATATGCATTAAATTCGAAAGAAATCGTTAATAATAAATATGTTTTAATTTGTGATAAAAAATTAAAATTAAAATAACAACTCTGTTGATATTAAATTGTAAAGTTACAAACAAGCTGATTGTAGCTTTACATTCCAAAAAACGAATATTTTAATGCTGAGTCATGCATTATAATCAAATATTTATACAGATAGTATGAGTTCCTGGAACATATAGTTAAGGTTTATTATCTCTTATTAGATAGACAAGTTTTTTCAATATATGTAAAATTAAAGAAGGAGTTTCTTATATTTTGTTTGATTAGCAATGATAAAAATTCACAAAATCTTATATAAAATTTATTAATTTTAATTTTTGTATGTAAACATGTTGATTTGATTCATTCTACATATTATAATAGAATTCCAAAAAGCAGGTTAAAAAGCAGCTTTATGGCTACAAACACAGAACCCAATCTCGTAGAAACAATTCAATCACAGACATACGCTGTTTTCCTGCTTTTCTCGCTTTTGTGACTGAAACAAAGGACTACCTTTACCCGTTGCTGTGTTCAATTTATAATCAGAAAATTTACGCTCGAAAATACCAAGAGTTAAATGTTTTTCTCCCTAAATTAATAAATTAAAAAAAAGTAATATTTTGTATTAAGATAATCGTTAAAATATAATATAAAGAGGTCTTTTTAAGAACTACATTTAATATGAAATCCTTTTATTGAATGATCTAATAATGTATGACTACTTATGTTGGTTTGTTTTAATTCTGATCTCAGTTGATACTGTTAAGTTTTACATCCTAACGTATCTTGAGTCTCCAAATATCTATTATTGACCTATGGGTCCCTAGGCTGAAGACGTAGAAAACTGGTGTTTAACTAATAATTTAACTATAATAATCCATTGATTTTTATTACCAAAACTGCAGAGTATGAAAAAGTTGTAGTATAAAGAATCTTAATTTATGTGTGTATATGCAATCATTGACAGAATATTTTTGTATATTAAAAATAGAATACATTGTGATATTTTGAGAAAGATAATTGTTGTACGATTTAAATACAGTTGACTAATTTTAATGAGGAAATTGAAATGAGCGTTACTGCAGAAATATAGAGTATGTCACAGTGTAAATTTGAGATCAATGGAGATTTTTTAATAAAAATTAAGGCTGTTTATAAATTTTATCGTAAAAAAACACAAACATTATTACTCACGTCTATCCGTCCAAGATACAAGTCACTGATGTTCAACATTGGTTGTATAATAATAACATTTTATTTTTGTTAAGGGAGTTATAAAAAGTATATAAGAATGAAGAAAAACTGTAGCCTAGGTTTTATATTTTTCTAAACAAAAATATCCTTGTCAATCGCAAGAAAGGTAGATATCAAATAAGGGCGTCGTCTGTAAATTCGAAACTGAAGATGCATTATTAGTTTAGATGTTTGAGTCACGAACACTGGTAGGACAATAACCCTTACTTTTAGCATTTTTATATATTATTAACACTGTCGAGCATTTAGAAAGTCCTACGGCTTATTAGTTAACCGAGAGAAAAATAGAAGCAATCAGCTTTATCACTCTTGAGACAAAACGCTTTGATAAATGAGATAATTTAAGGCTACCTTTCTGGAAACAAAGTGTTATGCATATTTTAACAGCAATCTTAGTTACTGCTTCCCATTACCTTTCAAGTTTTCCTTTTATAATGCTATTACTTTTCTACACTAAAAACGATTTTTCTAAGCTAATCGTAATGAACTATTGCAACAGTTACAAAACTAAAAGATACTTTCAAAACTCACTTGTAAAACGCTGTGAGTATTTCTATCCTTGTATCGTGGCAAAGTGAAACTTATTGAAAAGTTACTTGAGAACCAGTTCTAAGATACTAAAGACAGCAAAATTTACATCTGTCACTTAACTGTAAGTCAACTACTCAATTATGTATTTTCTTTAGTTCTTTTTTACTCCCCGAAGGTTGTATTTTAAATATTGTTATGACGCACAACAATAAAAGTAAAAAAAGAGGCATTTTTAAATTTTAAAATTAGGTATTTTATTTGTTCTATTGTTATTTGGATTATTCGCTTTTTAAATAGAGTTGAGATGTTGATAATACTTATATCATATGCATTTCCCATCTTTATAAGTTACTTATCATTTAAACACAAACATTTGCTAGGTAATTTATCTGTGTAAAAAGCTATACTTCTATCCTTTAGGCAATAAAATGTACTTTCGGTTTTTACAAAGAAGTTTTGAATTTACTTCAACAGATATCACTTACTTAAGGATTTATTTTTAAAACGTATTCACCTTAACAAATTTCAAAAAAATAACAGATAATTTTTTTATCCTAGAAAACTCTAACTTTTAAAATGAAGTGGTCCTTAGGATGATTTTACATGCAGCATACAACGAAAGAATTTAATATAAAAAACGTTGAAATAGTGATTGGATTTTTTTTTAATTTTAAAACCTAAGTTATTGGAAAATAACTAAACTATTATGTAACGTTGATATATATCTACTTGAAATAGAATTTCAGAGCTGTTTGGTAACTAGTAATGGAGAAATGTCGCTTTTATAACCATTGTTAGTATGGAATTGTACTATTACTCCAGCTCTTACAACTCGTTCAACTATATTAAACATTTTATTGCAAAGAAAGTTTTTCATAATTATTAGTATTGATTTCAAAATTTGATGTTCTTTTAATATCCACTGACTATTATGCTTGCAGCCGATCACTGAGATTTCTGCGACACTTATTGTATCTAGATATGCAGACTCGTAATTATTTAGAATTTATTATCCGAATTTTGAACTTGCTCACCTCTTCAGACCACGTGAGATTCATGTTACTGGTCTGTTTATCACCTTTAATGTTAAAAAATCATAACCCTGTAAATTTCTTTTAGGTTAAGAATAAAGTAACCATATTTTGTCAGTCCAAAATGAAAACTTCGTATTTAAATATATTTTATAGCTTTAAAACTAAAATTACCAATAGTCAAGCGTGTATAAACAAATTATCACCATGAAAAGAAATGTTCACCTTGCATGATTAACAGCTGATTATAAATCATCAAATAAATACCTAACTTTATATGCTGTTGTACCTTAATTATTGAAAATAATATTATTAAGTTTTAGATAAAGCTTTTACATTCAAGATATACATTTAATAAGTACATCTGTTATACTAGAAAAAAAAACACCAGTAAAAATCATACCTTTCTACTAGATCAATGAGGTTTTGACTACATATAGTTTGAATTACTAGGTTAACGTTGATGGTAAATATTACAAACTTCTGCCGCTGTATGATAATTTATTTTTATGATTTAAGGAGGTTATAAAGTGTTTATTTGAACAAAAAACCTAATTCCAAATTTCAAACAATGTACCATTTCCTATTTAAAATTGATGGAGGAATACTTTAGTGTTGATATAACCAGGTCTTTAAAACGCATCATAAATTAATTCAGATGATATAGTTTTCCAAATAAATATATCCGCTGCTTTTTGTGAAATAAGATAAAAAATAAAGAAAAATTACTATTATGTGTACAATATTTATTCTATATAAATTAAAGGTGTTTAGTTTAGTCGGTTTTTGAGAAACATTGATTTAAACAATTTTGTTTATCTAACGAAGTTATTAAGATACAATCTTCACAATTATCTTCATTGCGAAGCTGACTACATAAATTATATGATATAGCATACTAAAACATCCACGATTTAAAAATATACTAAGTAATATCCAAAATGGGCATTTTTCAACATTTTTAAATAGCATTTTAGAATAAGACCGTACGATTCCTTTCAGCAAATTATAGCTGAGATATGTCAAACATGTTTTACAATTTGTGATACGGGTAGCTAAATTAAATAAAAATCAACTTGATCCACCATTTATCACATATATGAACATTATGTGAACATGCTGGAATGAATGAGTTTTGCATTTTGATACAATCTTGAAAAAGTTGAAGCTGAATTTAAACCCGCAAGTCACCCGTCACTGTCTGGGCAGTATAATTTATTTTACCGTATGTGTTAAAACAAAGGGTCCTTATTCCAGAATTGAGTAAGGTGTAAAATATTCAAAGTTGCTCTTATAATAAACGGAACCCCTTCAACAACTAATGAAAGTACAATTAAGTATTGTATTAAATAAATACTTTATTTAAGAAACTATTTCAAAGACTAATTCAATGTAAAATAAATTATTTAAAATACAAGGTAAATGAAGACTTTAAATTAGTTCAATAAAATTCATGGATTTTTAAACTAAATATAAACTGAACATTACAAGTATATCTTTTGTTTTGTATGTAAGTCATTAAAAAGCATACTATCAAAGCGCTCATAAGTTAGCAATAATGATTCTAATTGTTAAATGACTACAGAGTACCTTAAATAACATAATATTTTATTACAAATTTCAATGCAAATTGTGATGAGTTGAGAAACAAGCGCTGATGAAGAGATGTTGTACATCAACATCAAACGGCAACAAGAAGTCCATACAACTGTTACCGACTGTTTGTCTTACTCCACAACCCGAATAGCGGCAAAACAGCGCCTACCTCTGTGATTGATTTATTTCATAGAGATTAGTGGAAAAGTATCAAATTTTCTAATAGTCAAGAGGGAAAAAATACTGAAAAATCATAGTTATAACTGAAAGTTGCATATGACATCAATATTGAATATTTTAAACAATAACATATTAGTATTAACAGATAATAATAACTTTAACAGATCGGTACCATGGAAACACTTTAAGCTAAGTTATTAAATTAAAAAATATACGAAGTGGAAAACACTGTCTATGAAATGGCGAAATAATATATTTAAAATCATAGTTCCGGTCGACACAATTATAAGAAACCATTAGGCTTGTAACAATAAATACTCCTGAGTCATTGCTTGAGATAAAATGCCTGATATAGCAAAAAATCGTCAGTTTATTAAAATAACACAACTTTTTATAGTATTCCGGTTATATTCTTGGTACTTTGAAGTTTCGTTAAAAGTATTGCGTGATTATTGTAAAATCAATAAGTATGGACCTATCCGAGTAATGTGCATTAAAAATTCTCTAAATGGAATAAAATTATATAGTAAAAGACGGAGTTGGTTGACTTGTTGCTAGACGAAGCCATGTTTCTTCAAGTCAAAAACAATGGGTGGGTGACAAATTTGTATTACAAAATAGCCACATTTACCAACTTCGTGACCTGACAGCTATGAAGGTGATTATAACTACATTACCTGTACGAATATAAAAGAGTAACTATGAAGGAAACCTAGTTAGCTGATAGTGTGAGATGAGCACAGGATTACCTCATATCGAATGTAGGGGTTGTAAGCAATACAAATCGGCAAACAACGTAGCCAACATCCACCTTCCATCTTCTAAGAATATTAGATCGAATTTTCTATTAAAATAGATTTGGTTTCTTATTTGGTGCATTACAGTAAGCGGCCAAGACCTTACTGTATCAGGGTACCAAACTATCGATTAGATCTATTTGAACTATCGACTTCAAACATTAATACATCTCCAACTAAAAGTAGTAAAATGAGTAAAAAGGTAAACGGTTTTGTTTGTCACATGTAATAAATAAACTTAGCCATGTTAGGTTATTAGGTCATTAAATTATTAATTTTTTACATAAAACATCTTATATCTGGCGTACTTTAAATACCTTTAATCAGGTAATAACTAGATCAGTATCAAGCGTGCAATAATTAAACTGTAATCGTTTTGAGTACTAAACACAAATGTGCTTAACAGATGTTATACTAACACGGAAGTATTAGGCCTATTTACCACATTAAATAATTCTTCTGTTTTAAATAACTACTTATAAATGTAAATAAATAATAATAATTTTTAATACAGTTAAATATATATTATTAGGATATTGTACTACTTAGTAACTCAGTTGATATATTTACGACAAATTTAGTAATAAACATACAAGAAAGTTTAATATGTACATTAATAATTTCTTTCTCTACTACAATTTATACAGTCATCCTTATTTATATATAATAATATTAAGAAAATTAATATTTTTACAGATTTGTAACAATCTGTACAATAGGTATATTTTTACCATTACTGCATGGTTCTTTTTAACACTTTCGGTTCACTGTAACAAAATAAATAACAATTTTAATTAGAAGGCCACCGTAATCTACAACAAACTGAATGAAAGCAAAATCATTATTGATAATGAACTTTTAGAATAAACCTATACATTTTTGGCTTATAAATATTCTATATGTACAATATTTTTCAGTGTAATATATCTAGAGCATTTTGTGTCCTTTTCAAAGATCTATACGATTAACATGGATAACTTTCTGAACATAATGTTTTATATGTGTTTTTAGCAGTTACATCCTGCGTATCAACTGAAACCAAAGATTCAAAATATTATTCACAAGATATGCAAACAAATAATTAGATTCAGTACATGCTGAAGCACATTATGGCCTTTGCAAACTTAGAAACATATACCAAAATACTTCAGTATCGCTCTGCGTTCGCCTCGTAAAAATGTCTATAAATTGTTTTGTATCTCTAGAGTTTTTCTAGATATGCAGTATATGTAATTCACATGAGAAATAAATTAGCAATACCTCGTGTGTCACAAAATCTAAATACTACTTCCGAATGAGCTGCATTTAATATTTAATGATGTTTTCATGTAACTCGAATACAGTTTCACCTATCGTTTGATCGTTTGACGTTTTGTGATAAAGACAAATGTTCTTGTAGCTCAAAGAAAGAAAATATATATTACGCTTTATTTATAAAAGAGCTGTTACTTTGTTGTTAAATGAAAATAGGGCCACCGTTGAATATAAAACAAAGAAGGATTTTCCGACAGAGTCTCCGCCTCAGTGTAGGGACTAACAGCATGAATCCTTAAAAAGAACTCGTTACTTCTCAAAGGATCTAATGACGGCCATTCACGGAGTCAACTTTATATATTTCAAATACACGAAATACCCTTATACTATACTCTTTGATACATGAACTGACTACAACTGCCTAATATTCGAGCATATTATTCATTATCTTTACGAAAAAAAGAGAAATACTAAGGTCTTTCTAAAATAAAAACCTAATTTAAATTAAAGCAGTAAATAAATTGATTATTGTTTATTTAATCCAATAGTTCATACTATTAATTAAACATTTACACTTTATGTTATTGTTCGATCTCCAGTTTTATACACCGTATCAAATCAATCTTTATAGGAACAAAAAGAACATAATAATTAACATGTTATATGTTTACGGTATTTTCAGGGAATAAAATGTAATAAATATGTTTATAAGAACAGAAACATCACCTCAGAATCATAGAAGAAAATTCGAAGGGATTAATTGCATAGAATTCTTAACAAATAATTTGGCTCTAAAATAAACTTTATTGATGTTGTAATTTTTAATTCAGTCCACTTGTAAATGATAATTTTGCCACTAACTGACGTTCTTGTTTAAGCTACTTCTGAATTAAATAAAAAAAATGTATAAATCACGCTCTTAATTTCATATTATATTGTTACGAATATATATATATTTTTGTTTAGTCAAGATCATAGTATTTTGCTTATTTTTTAATGCTTACACATAATTATTGCTTGGATATACTAACTGATGAAATAATTCTTTCTTACCCCATGGTGTGATATAATATTCATTTTTAACTTATTTTACGTTCTTTTACAAACTTAACACGCAACACTTTTCATTGTGCATAAACATTAGTTTAATTTTTGTGTTTGGGAAGAGACGATACCAATTTCAGGTATCTCGCTCGAATGCCGTTGTTTAATATTAATATTATTTACTGAGAGTTAGTATCTGAGCAAAGCTTTTCACTCGAGGGACTGGCAAATTGTAGTTTCAGTCCTTCTGTCTTATCTGTTTGTCCATCCGCACGACATCTTCAAAACGAATTTACCTATAGAATTAAATCACTTATAGCCTAGGTATGCAAGATTTTACAAATTGAAAACTTATGTAATTAAAATTCAATTGAATTAACAATTGTATGTGATATCATATGGCAAGATATTTCAAAAAAGATTTCATCTATTGCCTTTAAATTTTGCATGAAACTGCATTTATACATAGAGAAAATAAATTTCGTGGTCGTCCAACTATGGAATTCAATTGTAAAGGTTCAAGCATATTACAATTGCTCCGTAACATCACAAAATTTCCCTTTGTATGCAGGGGGATGTAAGATCGTCTTTTCTGTATCATTTTCTATCTTTCTATCTGTCAATAATGGGAAGAGACATAGAATAATAATTTTGCATTTAACGTAAGCGGGGCTTGTTACGAGATGGCGTAATCCTAACTAGTACCAATATTTAAAACTCAGAAAGGGAGAGTCAATTTTCGTAATAAAAATTACTTCCTAGGTTTTCTTAAAATCAATAGATAAATTTTCTCTAAGAAATAAGTAAATCGTCAGCCACACTACTTTTAGCTCAAATGATAAAAAAATGGATAAAAATAATAAATGAGTTTTCATACAATATTTTTCATACCTTGTCAAATCTGAACCGTGCCTGCACGCTTAAGAAAACTATTTAACTATAATTACCTTATAATAATAAACTTTATTATAGTTTTTATTAATTACTCACAAAACAGGTTTTTATACATCACACTGCTTTGGCAATGCTACCGCTTAGCAACTGTTCCAGTATGACATAAAGCAGTGGAGAGCTGCGGTGTGAAACTCTGAAACCTTACTTAATTACCTTCCCTCGTCCTGAAAGCTTCCACCAGTAATGGGCCTTTGACTGTCAAACTGCGATAAGTGAACGGTTTAAAGATTTAACTACTTTCCATTATTTCTTCCACTTTGTTAAAAATTTTATTCGGCTTTTCATTAAGGACAATACTGTTATGAATACCGTATCTAATATTCATTCAAGGATTGTTAATATATTGTTATAGATTAATAATTTTAACTGTTTTTCCTTATATATGTTGCATTTTATTACATTCTTTAATTCTAACTTTTAAATGTATGAATTTTTAGAGTATGGAAGATAAAATTTTAGTTACATGTTGTAATAAGATAGTACATATAAGAAACATATTTTTATTCCACAATGCTTACTTTTATTTTCTTCCTTTTAAAAGAAAAATTAGGGAAAACTTAATAAGTTGGTCTTTTTAATGCATAACTGACATCTTTGTCCTTAGTACATTTCAACTATAATTAAACTTCTTTGGTATGTAGAATTTACAAATTTGTTTCATAATCCTATAAGTTTAGTTTATTGTACATTAGATTATTTTCATAAGACAACATTTTTTTAACCATTTGAATGTATTTTTAAAAACATGAACTGTATTTTGTTAAAATTAATCCAAAAAGTTTTTTTTTAATATTTAATGATTTTAATCACTACATTGAAGATCACAAGAACCTATATTTAAAAAATTGTTTATTTTGTAAGGCCTTTCGATAGCTTCATAAGGCACAATAGAGAAGTAAATACATTCACATATAACGGTTCAGTTGAATACTTCAACAACTATAAAGGACTAACATCCAAAAACCTTGAAGTTTATTACGAATTAAGCAATGATAAATGTTGCTGTATAACTTGAAAGTGTTGTAAAAAATATCAATATTAATTTACTGTGTAAAATTTCCACACACAAATTTTACCCGAAATGAAAATTCCTACAATTTTGAAACGTTTTTTAACATCTGAAAAACGAACTCATTCAAACTATATACAAACACTGCTCCTGTACCATATTTAGTCTTTATTCTTCAAGAACTACGATAGCTAAGGTGTTCAGAAAAATAATAATAAAATTATTATATTTATATATGTTCATAAGAATATATTATTATTGTTGATATTTGAACACTGCAATAAAATCTTACGTACTAAAAAAATACCGATGTAACATATATAAAGATATCTGAAAAAGTATTTCGTCTGTACACTTTGAGTTTTGCCTGATATTTCATTTCTAGTCAGACAAGATTGATTTCTTTGCATGAACGTTCAATTATACACACATATGTATACGTAAATTAACAGTATATTAGTAGAGTGAATTTTAACTTGTTATTTCAAAATTCAAGTTACAATTGAATTTTTTTTAATTTGTTACTTTCTTTTTCTTTTCTTGATAAATTACGTAAATTCATATTCCATGCTAAAACAGAGTGATAATAAATAAGAGTGCAGTTTTATAACAAAAAAATTATAGGTAGTTTTCTAATCTACATGTTAACATTTTATCTTTATGTATTTTTGGGGCCGCACTTTTAAGCGCAGCTTCAGCACAGTGGTATGAACATTCTTCAAGTGAATGGTAAGATTAAGATCATAGTAGGGGTCAATAGGACCTATATGAGTGGAGCCTGAGGGCCAAATCACTTTTCTAAATTACAGTGTGCAGTGGTTTTCGCATAGATTGTAATAAAAATTAAATGTTACGTTCTACTTAAGATAATACTTAAGTATTTATCTTTATTGGGCATTAGTATATTTCTTCAACACGAGAGAGAACCCTGGGATTATAAAGATTTCAAGCAATTACGCTAGACGAATGGAAGCTGGATGGATTTAATCTAATTTAATGGAGGCAAGTCAAAGCCTTTGGCGGCCCTAGCCACTGACATGTCCATGGCCACAGCAGATTCTCCGGCAGGTCTTCGGTGGACTCCAGCCTATTGCAGGTATTAGCCTTCAGACAACACCCGGATTTTTGTAGCTCTCAGCATCTTTGACCTTCAGGTTTCTGGCAAGTCCCGACCAATAGCTGCCCAATGCTTGTGATATTAATTCCAAGAACTAACTTGACTTTCCCATTCACTACAGAACGCCTGAACTATGTGTTGTTAATATGCGTAAGGAGTTTCTTGATGATAAATAGATTCAAATAGACTTGATAAAATAATGCTCTGCAATAGTGAATTAGAACGTAATCTGAAAGTAACGGTGAGTTTTAAATAGGACGGTTTCTCATTAAAAAACTATTAGTTTTATAAAATTAAAACACATTTGTCTTTTAACTTAAGAAATTTTTAAATTCATATAATTTCAGTCATATACTTAAGGTAGATTTAATTATTTCATATTATAGAGCATATATATATATATATATATATATATATATATATATACATGTATATATGTGTGTGAGTGTGTGTGTGTGTGTGTGTGTGTGTGTGTGTGTGTGTGTGTGTGTGTGTGTGTGTGTGTGTGTGTGTGTGTGTGTGTGTGTGTGTGTGTGTGTGTGTGTGTGTGTGTGTGTGTGTGTGTGTGTGTGTGTGTTATAAGCTTTATAAAAGCTCACGAATAATACTTGTTAAGCTTGTTATACTTTTCTGAAAGCTTATAAATAGATAAACAATCCACATGACATTGTAGACGGAGTGTACGTAGAGGCACCATTGAATAGTTCCAGTGTATTGTCTGTGTTAAATTGTTTGTTCAACTATTTCATCCAACATGTTGTGCTTCCACCTGGCAGAAGGGTATATAGGAGTACCACGTTTATAGCAAACAGTAAACGGTAAAATACACTTAGTCTACAAGTGGGGCAGCACTATCCTCAGTCTGAATCAGGACAAAGTGGATCAGCACTTCTGTCTAAATAACAGCTGTATATAGTGTCTGATATTGTATATTATATGGCCTTGTGTAAGAACCAGTAAACCACAGTTTCACAACGATATATTCATGGCTTCTTTCCTAATGGAAGTAATATTTATAATAATATCAATTAAATTTTGAATCTTACAATTATATCCTGAAAATAATTATATACTACAGTATTTTTTATTCGTATTTGTAGAATAATGCATAATAACTAGAATAGGTATTCAACATATATAATGTTGTTTTTTAAATGTATTAAATTATAGATATAATACAAACATATGTTTTTATTTTCTGAGGAGGGAAGATTAATATCATATTCAAGAAGAATAACTAAAAATTACTGTGTATGTGTCAGTTGCTCAGTTATATAAATCTGAGAACAATTAAAATATACTTATTTATATAGTTATACTTTTTGATGACATACATGAAATATTTTTCAAAATATGTTATGCATCTAATACCAATATAATTTCATTTTAATATGGATTCTAAGACAGGGGTACCAATATTTATTTTATACACAAACGTAGATCTGTTTAGTTTATGTTACGTTACCAACTAAGCAAACTTGTGGGTTTATAACCCGATATTAACACATATTTTAAACATAAATACAGTAGTCTTTCATAAGGTGGTACAGAGAACCTGAGTTATATGACGGACATCCTGTAACAGTTTATGGGAGACTCATTACATAACGAAAAAGAAGCCAGAATGTTATAGTACCATCGTAGCTTTATAAGTCGCACTGTGAACATTTATTTATTATTACAACTGTAGTATGTCATTTGTAATTTTCTTGTGAATAATCTAAAAATATAACCATTTTTATTTATTTAGGACAGAAGTAAATAGTGTTATTAAAGAACATGAATCACGTATTTTCTGACTTGTCGTAGAATATTTTTATTACAGCATTGAGGAATGCTGTCAAAAAGAGCGTTTTAAAAAATATTGTGATTACTGTCTTATGTTTATAGTTTTCTGAAAGTATAAAAAACGTTTTAGGAGTAATTACCTGTAATAAATGGTCTAGGTTTTTAACATATTTATTAAAAGTAGCGATAGTAAATTAATAGTAATTTTTAATTAATTACTAATCAAAATAGTAATTAATAGTAGTTTAATAGTAATCGCGCCTACCCGGATTTGATAATGAGTGTATGTATATTGAAGAAAAATATGTATAGCATACAAACAGCAATGAAATATGTTTAGCATACAAACAGCAACGAAATATGTATAGCATACAAAGAGCAATGAAGTATTAAATGTTGAAACACACAATAACCCGATATTTATGAACTATGTAAATAAAATATAACTGAATTTTCACAAATTACTTTTGAGTAATTCAAATTATTCTATATTGTTCAAATACTTCATCAAATTTCATTCATTCATATTTATCCACAAACTCCTTTTTTACAAAAATTTATTTAATAATATTATCGAAATATTGTTAACCCCTATAGTCAATTTTGGATAAATCATGTTGATAAAGTGAAGCATGCTAAATAAATATTTTAATTTACGTTTTCTTAAATTATATTAACCTTGCTGATAATCCTTACATGTTTAATGCCCCATGAAGGATAAACACCATCAGGTGACATACTGCTATCTGAATGTATTGGAAAACACTTACCTATGTTATATCTTGTGGAAGACATGATGGTCTGATTACGTTTGGTTTTAAGGAGTAGTTAAAGTAAGTCCAGAATACACTTAAGATAATAGTTTATATACATATTAAAGTTGATATTCTGAAATAATTACCAACCAACCCAAATTGATGAAGCATTTTTAAATATAAATGTAATTTTATTTTGCTGGTTTGAGAAATGACCATGGCAAATTAAAGTATTGTTTTTCCAATAGTTATTAGAATTAATTAATCATTTAAATAACTTTTTTTCGGCCCATTATTTTGTATGCAATGGGGTCTTTTATAATTTACACTCTTTCTTCGGAAGAAAAATAAACCGTTTGTATTTAGATTATTTCTATTGTTTAGAAACTTTTTTTTAACTTTAATCTATGTTTTGTTCAAAAAAGACGGTTTACGTAAACTAAATTGCTATGGTGTAGAATATTTACACTTTGTGCCATGTCCAAAAGATGAATCTGCCTGATAAACCTTCTAAGGATCGTTAAATACAGTAAGGAAAATACCTAATTCTGATCCCATGGAGTAATATTCAACTCGACCTTCCAATAAAGAACTGAATTTGCATTCAACAAGATATTGACTATAACATTTTCAGACTAACTGGGAGAAAAAGTGTATATTTTATAAGTCCTTGAATGATAAGCTTTCAACACCAGCTGAATTAGTTGTACTTTTGTACAAATTCAAGCTTAACCATGTAGAAATGAAGTTTAATTAAAAATTGTACTATAGAAACATCCCATAAATGGACATACTGAAATAAAGTTTGATGCCAAAGTTCACTCCCAAAAACCTTTTGCGAATCCTTAGTAAGATAATCCTAAGTAGATATACCAGTTTTACTCTATTCTCCTAAAATTACATGTCAGGAAAACAACTAGTTCTTGAGATATTTCTTATGATAGTAAGCTTCATTAAAACCTTAATATCTGACAAAAGAAAACACACTATTGTTTACCTTGATCTTGCCTTGTAAAAAAACTGTATGCAGTTTGATATTTGCGTGTGTGTGTGTGTGTGTGTGTGTGTGTGTGTGTGTGTGTGTGTGTGTGTGTGTGTGTGTGTGTGTGTGTGTGTGTGTGTGTGATTGTGCGTCATGTCCCACGAGTAATCCGAAAAAACTTCTCGGGTGGTTTCCTCTCATCAAAAAAATTAAAAAGTTCACATAAACATACATCCAAAAACGCTTTGTTAGTGAGCTACAGCTAGCGAAAGATTTTGAACATTTTTCTAGGAAAGGACCGAAAATCTAAACCGTTGTTTTTACGGCGTAAAGATAACAAAATGTGCTAAATTCCGTCTCTAAAAACAGGCTTTGTTTGGATTTGAATTACATTAACTTTATTAAATGGATATTAAACAAGTAAACTTTTTTGCCAAAAGTCTTAGATGACGTAAAATTAAAAAGAATGATGTAAAATAGGCCAATAAATAACTAACACAAAGTTTAACAAATTAATGTTAACAATTAATACATTATTTGATCAACACATTAAATTGATTATTTTTATGAGACAATGCTCCCAAGTTTCAACAACTGTCTGTCATACCGTTAAAGATTGACTTTTATAAATGGTTAATTTAACTGCTAAACCATTAAATATAGCTTAAAAGCGATTTTTATTTAAATATTCAAAATTTTTTCACAAAATCTTCATTTCAAGGGACACTTAAAATTGTCAAATGAAGTATACAAGTATACTGCCAGTGACAGAACTAAAAGACATAATTTGTTATCTGTAAATAGTAAACATTTGTATTTTGTGAGTCTGTTTTTAAAATATAAAAGTAAATTCAATTTTAAAGTCAATAATTGTAACATTCCTTGTGGATTACTGATACATTTTTCTTTATCTTATTTCAGTTATATTACACTGCATTACCAAATGTCTTATAATTATGCGTGTTTTTGAAAATTTACTATCGAAAAATATGGCAAAAATACAAGTAGAAAATTACGTACATGACCTAAACGTAATACAAGGAACTGTTTCGCATGCCTTGGGTAGGGAACAACAGTGTTAGCTTTAATTATACCCGAGGCCTAATGTTGACACAAGCGGACTGTTCCACCTGCAGTACTTGTGTGTATTACTGTGTGTGGATCTTATTGCCTTAGCCCATGAAATTGAGTTATTAATGTAGTATTAGTTGTAAGGTTGTCTAGTCAGTATCAATTTTGTTGATGTCTGAAAAGGCTGACATTTAAATAATTAAATAAAACTAATTGCATCTCTAATAAAGTATGTTTTGTATTTGTTTGGTTGCATAATATTGATGTATTGTTTTTTTTATTTATTCACTTGTGTATTTGAATTGTTTTTATAAATCATTTCTTATAAATATATTTTCAATATAGAAAATCTTCTTAAACTTTTGAAATGTATAGGAATTATCATTCCTGAGGAACTAAGTTTATTTTTATGTTGTTCATAGTTGTGAACCTTGTTTGATTAAATATGGGACACTTTTAAAATTAGGGAAAATATTAGTATAGGACAGTTCAATAATGTTTCATAAATAAAAACTGATTATAAAAATGATACAGCAATATTGTTGGTACTATCCTAGTTCTACTACCATACCTGTATTATAAAAAACATATTTTTGTAACTTTTCTTCCTTAATTTACGAGGATTATCACGCAAAAATATGAGAATCAAATTTTTTATTTTAATAAAATCTGTCACATAATTGAAAAAACGTATATAAACCACAAAAAATTATACTATCACTCATATGCAAAGAACATAGGTCTGTAATTAGCAAAGTATAATTTGGTTCACTCTATGAAAAATTACTGGGTAATATATCAAAGTGGTATTCTAAAACAACAAATATTTCACATTAATTTTAAATTTGCTTTTACAAAATAATGCACGGAAAAAATGTGATTTAAACTCCCACGTTCGAGTGAATTATATTTCTGACGCCAACGTTGAGTTTACGCTGTTACAACAATCAAGAAAATACATAATGTTATTAACTCCATATTAAAGGGTTATCTTTATATTAGTATAATGAAAAGTCAACTAAAACCATTCTAAAAACCCGTCACCTGTGTACTTGCTTGAATACCAAGTTACTACCGAAACCCGTGTATGACAATCAAATAATTTAAAAAAGAGTTTTAGTTGAATTTTCATTATGCTAATATATATCACAGATCAGAAGGGACCACTTCTGTCAAAAGTGTACTAAATCTTTACATTTACAGCAAAAGTTAGGCAGTAACATTGTCCTCTAGATCTAGTATTTAATATTTGACAAACATTTTACAATTAAAAGTATTTTGACACATTTGGGTCTTTATTAACTGAAAAAAATGATCATAATTATAACATTTAGATCTGGAATTGATACATTAGTTCAAAAGCTCACTACAAAAAACTTTCATATACCATTGTTCTCTCTAACTGCTTCAAGGGGAGTCTTCGTTCTTAAATTCTGACCATCTTATGTTTTTGGCAAATTCTTTTAATGTAGATGACTACTCACCAAAGCGCCAAATGTAAAACGGCGTCAAAATATTTGTTATTCGCTAAAGATTATCCTCACTAGAAATGTAAACACATTTATAATAATAAACAATGTTTGCAAAGAACTGTTGATTACATTAGATAAGCTAATTTTATTAATACGTCACAATCTTAGAGAAAAGGATGGGACTTTTAGCCACCTTTAAGTTCAGTGGGGCGTAGTTTATATTTTTTAAATAAGAATAGGTCTAAATTCATCCCAGGGACCACGTAAATGTTCATGTTACATTTCAGTGCAATTGCTTGTACAATAACATACGCGTGAAACCAAAAACAGACATACGAAGGGACGTTTACATTTATAATGTTATTAGAATAATTTAAGCTACTATAGTATAATAAAAACCTTTATCCAAATATTTCAAATGAATTTTCGAGGTTATATGATCTGAAATCGGTAACTACGACATTTGTCGAATAAAATGACATCGGGTTTCACTGAACTCAGTCCCAGTGTATCTTTTGATCCTGTTAAACGACTTCCGATGGCAGCGTCTTTGATCCTGCTGAATCAATCTTTGCTAGCTGGTCCATTATGTTCCATATGTGAGAAATACGAAAGAATAGAATTTTGTGGGACTTAGATACGAATCCTTCAATAATACTATGAAATAATGGTTTATTTTATCGATCATTAACATAAAGTAATACAACATGTTTTATATGCAAAATTACCATTATTATATTTAATAAAGGATTATACAATAATTTACATTGCCATATCAAATCTATTCTGTACACATTCATTTGCCTCCGGAAAATATATACAAGCATATGGGATTACTGGTCTCTTGCGGTACCGAGACGGATATTAAATTCGAAAACTAGAACTCACTATTTATCCTAACGGAATCTTCTTATAAAGTTTGTTTGTGGGTAACTGCAGTAAAGGTAGTATGCGCTTAATATATGGATATGTAAGCAATGTTCATTATAATTGATGCAGTGAAAGTAGTTAACCTAATTAGTAATATTTAATTTTCATTCACCAGAACATACCTTCACTCTGTGAAACAAACATGATGTAAAGGTTAATTAGTAACACATTCATTGTTAAAATATTTTCTATTCAAAGGTTATATTTTAACAGATGTATTATAAACAGGCTTTTCACAAAAGGGTGTTACAGACGTCTGTGGCTTATATTACTTATAATTTCAAACAAAAATGTCACATAAACATAGATCAAGAAATGTGTCGTTTACCACTAACCGACATTTCGTATTCTTCACAAATCAATTGTTAATTACAAATAGTTAAGCTAAAGAAACAAATCTCGGGATATTCATTTGAATAAAAAAGAAAAAAAATTTAAAACTAACACATTCTTTCATTCTAACAAAATTGCGTCTATGAAAAATTATACAGTTAAGTTACAAAAAAAAACAAATATAGTTATAAAAAAAAAACTAGACGCTAATCTGTCGATGCATAAGAGAGCACGACCACTCTAAAGATACTCTTCCACAATGGGATCAGCAAGCATTTTGTATTTTAATAGGCATCAGTTGTTTTAAATAGGTTATAATAATGTTATAAGATATAAACTATATTACAAATATTATTTTATAACAATTTGAACGGTACTTTTTTACAAAGTAATCCTAGCCAGAAAACATTACTTTGTAACCTATGTAACCAAATTACAGTAAATTTTAAAAAGTGCCTCCAACGACTTCAATGCATTTTTCTGTTCATTTAAGGATAGCTCATGTTGCTTTCTATGGTTTAAAAAAGGTTTTCTTTAAACGTAAAAGCATCAGTAATACGCCTCACGGGAATTAACTTTTCCTTGGTAACTCGCTCTTTCACCCCATCCCCATGTGCAAAAATCCAATAGGATACTATCTATGGACCTGGGTGGATAGTGTATAGGACCTCCACAACCGATTAATTTATTTAAATATCGTTGATGTAAGTAGGGTAAAACCAATATTTGAAAAATATGGAGATGTGACTTCATGTTGGAAGTACAGTTGGCGTCGCGTTGCAAGAGGAACATCTTCAAGCAATGTTGAAGAAAAACTTTAAGTATGCCCGACCTGTTAAGCACTCTTGAAAAATAATCGGCTGATTATGAATAATATCACACCATATGGTAATGCCAAACCCTGTTGAAATTTATATTCAATTGTTGCATGAGGGTTCACTTCTGCCCATGAATGATAGTTTCGTCAATTGATGCAACCACAACTGAACTGTGACTCATCGGTAAATAATTTATACTTAAAATGTCAACAATGAGTGTTTAACCAAATGCAGTACTCCAAGCGATGGACATTGTCTCCTGGGTGGAAAGGATGTATTTTTTGTTTTATTGTAAGGATTAGGCTTGTTATTATTGAGAGTTCTCCATACTTTACTTGGAGAAACCCTGAGCCGTTAAGAAATACATCTTACAAATACTAATACCTGAACTAAATTCAACAGAAGAAACAATGTTTTCCTCTACAGTAACATCATGTTTGTAAGAGTAAGTACATCATGTTGAACTAGGAAGTAATCCTATTTCCCGTAACGTGACATGTAGTACTAAATATAAATTTAATTTGTTTAGTGTTCATATGCGCAAAACTTTGGCATTGTTCCAACACATTATTATTAGTTTATATTATTTGGCCATAAATTTAGCTAGAAAAGTTTTAGAAGTATCCTTGTGCTTCTTTTTAATTTACCTTTGAAAAGAAATGTCACAAGAAGGGGTTGCATATTAAGAGTGCCCCCTTCGACCACCCTTTAAAAGAGGGGTAAATTTGATTAGCCTCAACAAATCCATAAAAGTATTTTAATACGTATTGTTAATATTGTGCATCGATATCTCAATCCGCTTGGAATATATCCTGGCAAACACACACATAAACATACATATGTATATGTTTTATATATATTAATGCATGCAGTGCAACTATCAATATTCAACTATGGAATGTTTCTATTAGTATGATGTAAAGTTATAAATCTGAAAGTTTCCTTTCGATTCGTATGAAAACGTTACTCATAATATTTTGAACAACTGCAGTAAAAGTAATTTACATAATGTGTAACTATAGAATTTATTGTCCCATATGAGTAATTTTCAATTACAATTTTTTATACTTTTTAGTTTTTTGATTTTATTAACGTTATTGAGGTTTTTCTATTTTTATTTTTTTAATTATTATTATTTTGTAGTATTAACAGCTATGTATTGTTTTACTATTTTACAAAGGTAATATAATTTACAAATATACCAAATCCATTTATGAAATAAATCAGTAGATGGATAAAGTGGAAAAATACAATTTTGTTTTCCTTTATAGCGACAAGGGAAATGCCTTTGATAATATTTAATATTCGAGATACATCAAAAGAGTTATTAAAGAACCTCATTAAGTAAAATAAATTTAACTCTGCAACTGTCTCCAAAAATACACCGACATTTATTTTCTTTACAAGTGCTTTATACCTATGAATTGTGTTCCTCGTTATTAACATTTCATTACATTATTTCAAAGTAATCAAACAAAAGTTACCTCGATGTTACATTTTACTACTGAAAGTTCCGAAAAATATCGGAATGCACTTTCCTGGACAATAAACATTTAGTATTTTGCATTTCTCAGATAACTGGATGACGAATGTCGTTTCGTAGAGATTTAAATCTATTGTTTTATATCCTTTTATGAATAAAAAATTATTTTTCCAGGTATTATAATCAGGTTCAGTTGTTTGCGTGACCTATTTTATTGGATGAAAATATCAAGATTCCTTGGATTCTGTGGATTCAGTTTCAGCTTCCTCTCAAATATAAATCATACATTTTATCCTCTATTATTATTCATAGAATGGAAGAAAGTAACTGTTTGGAAAAAACATGGTTTTTTTTAATTATGTCAGTATAATTTTCCTTTAAACTTTTTAACTATCTGATATGAACGTCTTAATTCTGCAGACAAAAAAGTGGTTTTATATCTTGTTTGAAGCTTTTTGTTCAGCACTAATGAATAAATATTGCAAAACAGCTAAAATACATTTATTTATAATTTGTATTTGAGCATTTCTTAAATTAAATTATACATTTTAGATTTAAATCTATTAGAATATAAAATAATGGCATTGTTAAACATTGTGCCTACTCCACTTGTAAAGACGAACATCAAGTATACAAAATTTGAGAGTGGTGTTTTTGAATCCATCAGAGAGTTTACTGTTAGCGAAAATGTTTAGATTATCCAAGAAACTTGAAGAAAAAATAAATTTTTAAACTAACTGACACATGCCATTTTAACGAGTGCCCAAATGAAATTAGATATATGCTTAAAATCTAACATGAAACCTCAGCAAAACCTGTTACGCGGCATGTGGTGTGCCATACAATATTGTAAAGTAACAAATTGATAACGACATAGTCAGTCATGACGACCGACCGACACTAGCGATGTGTGAAGAATCACGACTCTCTCTACTGACTATGAGTGAGACCAGTTGATCAAAAAAATTATGGATCATTCTAATTTTCCATTGAAATTATGGAATGTCTATACATTTCACTCTCTCTCTCTCTCTCTCTCTCTCTCTCTCTCTCTCTCTCTCTCTCTCTCTCTCTCTCTATATATATATATATATATATATATATATTTATATATATATAATATATATATATAGGGGGGATAAAGCTATGTATAGACATTATAATATATCCTAGTTCTATAGAATACATACTATCAAGATATAGACAAATAATTTATATTTATAAGTTCTACTTGAGCGATCTTTAATTTTGCACTTTACTCAGAATTAAAGTGAGGAAACTGAATCACGCACACTTAACACACTTTTATGACGAAACATAAAACTGTAAAATTAGTTCTCATCTTATCCTCTGGATTTTAGTTCTCATCTTAAAATAGTATTTTAATTCTTCACGCTTAAGGTGGTTATATATTTTTACAATATAATTTGTGTAAGTTTAAAAATAAATACTGTTTTAATGGAGAAAATTTATGTCAACTGTGTTGATATTTTCAGGGAACATTACTAACTTGATCTGACTAAATTTTATTTATTAAATAACTATCAGTCGATATATTGGTGGCAATGCTATATTGTAATATTTTATAACTAGCATAAAATAGAGATTGTATTGATGTACGTTTAAGGTAGACATGAATATTAATAGATAGATTGATATGTACATTAGAAGTTAAATATATGTACATGCATAATAATAATCTTTAATATCATATTAATCTATTTTTTTGAATAAGCCATTGGTGGTAAAGGATGTTCATGTTGCTTCACAACCGCGGTTTTCCCATCATCCTACTTTGACAAAGCTACTGCTAGAGATACGCGGTTGCCTCAAGCACTACAAAAAATAGAGTTTTGCTGGACTCTGTGGCTCTCTCAAACCCTACTTAATTACCTCCTCTCATCAATACTGAGTGTTTTATCGCCAAACTATTTTAAATATGGATTGTATTTTGTATCAATTTCAAAATTTGTAATAGTTCTAATTATGGTTTTTTCTCTTCCATGCACTATTAATTAAGGTGAAAAATAAACGACTGAACGAAGTAGGATGAATTAAATAAATGATCCTAACAATAAATAAATAACAAATCATTTTACTGTACTGCAATGACAAAATAATTTATTTTGAAATTTAGGACGTTCTAGTTACACACAAACTATCATATAAAAAGTGTATTAGCGGACGATTATAAAGAACACAGGAACTTTTTATCATATAAAAACGAACTTGTTTTTACTAACATGTTTAAATCTTGAAAAAATAACTTTATTTACTAAAACATAAGTACAGTAGTAGTTAGATAATGGATAGCCTAATGCATATTCTTATAACAAGTATAAAAATGTGTGCGAATTAACACAAAAGTACTAGTGATCTTATAACATATACTCACTGCGTCCACTATTCATATCTATGCGTCGTTCAAGTTAATTTCGAACAGATTCTAATTTTTTCACATACTCCTGGTTTTTATAACCACCTCACAGCTATTCACAATTGTTTCACCTAACATTTCAATATTGTTCACAGCTGTATTCCATGGTATGCCAAAGATTTAAGGTAACCCCCTCAAACAAACTCAATTTAGTGTAGGTCAGGAGACCTGGCAGGCCACGCTACAGGACCACCACAGGCTATGCAGGCTACAAATCAAAGAAATATTTTCCAAGTGTAGCCTAACATCTGAACTTAATATGCAGGAGCGCCATCCTGCATAAAACTAAATATAGTTTCTTTCGTTAAAAAGCAAATATTCTAGTAGTTAAGGTAACAAGTTTTTGTTAACATTACAAATATGACCCTCTCAAGTATATTTGGCAAAAACATAGGTCCTAACATTGATTTGGAGTTATGCCAATTCAAACTTTGAGGGAAAACCGTATGCATACTTTGTGTTTTATTTGTAATTACAACACATCGGTACAAATCAATTCAAAATAGATTATTATATTAATTTAAAATACCTTCTCTCAAAAATCCTGCCTCATCCATAAACATTTGACAGATATTGAAGAATTAAAGCCATTTTTCAATAAGCCCTGGACACAGAATAATTTTAGACTAAAAGTCCATTAGAGAAAGAATTTTATACTCTGTTCTTATAATATGGATATAATTGTAAAAATTTAACAATACGCCAAGCAGAGATGTTTGATGTTCCTTTTTCTTGTGACAATCTTCTAAAAGTCAAAAGTCGACTTTCTAATTCAAACACAATTACTATTAAATTCTTTTGAGTTCTCCTAAAAATAAGCTTATAGTGTTATAGCATATCTGAGGTGCCGTCTGGGAGCAGTATCCTTACATATAGAGTATATACAAGCTAATTATTAGTACATTAACATCTCTTCATTCGTACTTATTGAATATTTTGTGGTTTGAAAACACCATTAGTATATACAAGCATGTGCATATCTTATATAAAAACAACCATTATTATACTACGATTAGAGAATCATATGATACAATTTAGTTGCAGAAAGAATATAGCCAATAAAGCCATAAATACCAAATAATATGCCAGTCCAAACTTAAGAAGTCTAATAACAAGATTAAACTGTAAAACATGTTCTCGAAACGTTAATAACAATGTAATATATTAAACTTATAGTGATATATTTACAACCAATATATTATTTCATTTACTCCTTACTGTTCGGTTTTATTGTTAAATAATATGTATGTATAAAATTGTTCAAGTTCAACACTCGTTTTAAGTGGTTTAATTTTAATATATTATACACTAAACCCGTACATTGATTTACCCATTGTAAAAACTAAACAATGGGTATGTCTTCTACTTGTGCAGATATACAATAAACAATATAATACTTGCATATAACCAAGGTATATAACAAATTATAATGTCAGTTTACTTACATTGTGAAGTTCCTACTTTTGTACACATTTTGTTAATTTTAGAAGTAATTTTTTTTTAACTTTGTGAAAATCTCCTTATAACAAAACATTGAAAACGTTTTTTACTTGTGTCTGCAATAAATTATATAACTCTAATTTACATGCTAAATTTTATTATTATTGCTAAGGCAATCTCTGTAGGAATAAAAAAGTGTATAAAATTTATTTAAAAGATAATCACAATTTAATATGAAGTTAAAATAAGTCATTATATTTGGATAAGGGTTTTACATGGTTGAATATTAAATTAGATTTCTATTATGCAAAATAAGGGTTTTAAATCACTTTTTTTCTAAACCAATCGTATTTGAATAAAATGTTTTTGGCAAAATTAGATCGATTCCATTACTAGAGAAAGTTTAACGGACCAATAGAAATCACTGTGCTGGAAGTGTCAATCACGAAGGGGAAATATCGGCCTGTCAATTTCCTGTGGTTAGTAAACTGAGAACCACACACACCAGAAATTCGATTTTCATCGTTGACTCGGTGCTCCTATTGACATTTACTACAGTTCGTATTATTGATACCATCCGAATTTTTGTGGATAACATTGTATTGCAACATTATCACTCATTTAAATAATGAAATAAAATAGGAATTTATTATCTTATTTTTGTATTAATATAAGTCATTGCAACATTTTCCAAACATACTAATGAAAAAGTATCTGTGCTAGAAATACCAGATTGGCTGTTTAGTTCATATGTCATATTTAAATGTGAAAAATACCAAATATATGTGTAATATAACAATTTATTTAGCATCCGTTTATTCGAAATGAAGTTGTATGCATTAATTTAATACTTACTGATGAACTATTTGTCCATATATCTTGTCCCATAATACATTCACATTTTTCTTCCTTTGGCTATGTATTATAAAAGTGTTCAAATAATAAAACTTTTGGTGACCTTAGAAAGGTACTACATCGAAAGGGTGCTCTGAAAAAAATATTATCACCAAGTTGTAGAATTGAATTTTCACTCAATAATTTTTATATTGACTCTATGAATAAAAATGTCACCTGTTAATTTTAACAGATGTACTCAGTATTTTCCAAACTTATTTATTCTGCAACTTCTTGTTAATATTGTGGTAACCATTAGACCAATTTACACATACCCGCTAACCCTCATCTAAATCCCATGAAATCACATGCACCATAATCAGTGTTACCGATATTCATTCAAAGTCTATAGTTACGTTTGTTTTCATGATATCGTGCAGTAGCACAGACAGACAGAAATTAAATTTTTCCAGCTCCTCGAGTGATAAGCTTCACTAAAGGTCACAACAGATTTATTTTTTATATATATATATATATATATATATACATTTTTAGACCACTGGGGGAGTAGATTGTAAGGATTTACGAAACAGGGATTTCAAGAATGTCCATGTTAAATTCCAACTCGCTCGTGCTCACACAGAGAAAGAGAGAGAGAGGGTATTGTATTTTTTTATAAAATACTACTGATTATATTTACTTTTTTATTACTGTAATGATGACATTTTATTTTTAAGCATTAAACATATATAGTCACTTTTAAGTCTATTGAATTTACTCCAGAAACCCTCGAGTTCAGGGCATGAAAAAAGCTTTGTAGATTAAGGTGAGTCAACCGTGCTGATTGTGGAATAAGATTGTTGTTTGAGTTTATTTTAATTATAAAAGCCATTTACCAACACTACTTTAATACATTAATTTTGTGCTTGATATAAAAAATTCCAATCAATACAATTTATATCAATTAAGTACGTTTGTAACACCATTCACTTATTTGTGTCTAAACTATACACTTCCAAATTGTTTTGTGAATTTTTTTTTGTAATAAAAATGCATTTCTTTAGCTAAATAATTTGGGTGAGAAGTACGTGTTTTTGAAAACATTAATTACTCGTATAAGACTGCCGTATACAAATATTATGTTGTGAGGAGTTGTTCTTGGCACAAATGAGTTCATATTAGAAATTTGTTAAAGCAGATATTTAAAATATCAATGAAAGAAGAATCCAACGAGTAAACTAAAATCACTAACAATAAGCAAATTTTGTACTATTCCTAACTATAAATGTGGGATAGGCCGCAGTAGAGAAGCAATATTGGTGATGAACAGTGTCCAATCTAAAGTGTAATGTATCTCAGCTACGAGCAGACTCCATTACTCAACTCTGTACTAGACATTGTTGATAACGTCGGGATACTGTTGAACACAAGGCATCTTTAAATATTTACATTCCTTACCAACTACTTAAAAACGTATAACTCTTTAGTTGTTTCATATGATCTATTATATACTAAAACAATATTTAGTATCTCAACTTTATTAATTTTTGTATTATTTTATTTTTTTGTGGTTATTTGATTACAATTTTATCCAAAGTTTTGAAATACATGAGGTTATAGTGCTAAAAGTATGTTATGTAAAAATATCATAATGTGTAACAAAATATCCATCTACAAGACCTTAGATTTATTATTTGGGTGAATATCGAAATATAAACTCAAGATTATACAAACAGATGTAACAGTTGTATAAAATCTTAATTCCAATTATTTCACATAAACTTTAGGTTTGAATACTAGTTTATTACTTAACTATTTTTAGAAAGTGAACTATCTGTAAACTTTACTTTATTTGTTACTTATTTGTACTTTATAACTCTCGTAAAATTGCATCTAAGAATCTCACAAACACATATAAAGATAAAAGTACTTTTTTATTTGAAATATCTCAATGTTTATTACAATCAAATTATATTTTTATTCTTTTTCACGTGATATATGAAAAAAAAACATTGCACAAATATGAAATCCCGCCATAAAAAGTACAAAAATCTATACTTAGAAAGTGAAATTGTCACAAATATAATCAAAATTGTGAGAGAAGCAGAAGCAGAGTAAAAGGTAATTTGAGATGGGTAAGAATAATAGATTGAGCTCGCCTTCCACCAAGATGCCACGATGTAGTCAGCATAATGATCAAGATTATTCAAACAATCAACGCAATTTGAGAGAAGGCTGTTTCATATTAAGACTTGCAAAAACATTTTAAATTTGTGGAAACGATCTATTACAACAAATCCATTACAGAAGACTTTACCGCAATAAATTTACGGTCAATAATGTGTTACTCTCGGGCATAGAATGGTTGTATTCCATTTGTAATCCTGACAACATTAGATTAAACGTTTACAACGTAGTAACATTTACTGCATACATGAACAAACTTAGAGTTAATCTTTACTTACTGAACGATACTTTACAGAGAGAATCAAATAGTTACTCGGGTATCAAAGGAAAACTGTTTTTACCTGTCCGTCTTTATATAATTTTGTAAATGTTGTACAGCCCTTAAGCTTTTGAACAATTGGTTACAGTTGGTAAATTTTCCATAGTGCAATAATTGCCTGTAATTTTGTAGGCTGCATAGTTAGTATTTTCATTATTTTAAAACCTTGTGTTAAACTATACCTTTATAAAACGATTTTATCGTTGTTTAAAAATAGGTCCATTGCTTCTGTCTGTTAAAAAGTTACGGTATTGCTCTAATGGGTAACTACATTGTTCTAATGGGTAACTACATTTGGAAATTTTAAAATAGAGAATAAACATATAAGTAAACTTAGGATGTTTTCAAGATACTAATAATATTATAAATGCGAAAGTACCATTGTTTTCACACATACACTACTCAACCGATTGCACCGAAGTTGTACCTGGACATTCTTGCGGTTCCTGGGATTAATACAGGTCTATTCTTATTTTGAAAATCCCGCTGGGCTACGCTCCACTGGTATTTAAAGTGGCAAAAAATCCCATCTTCGTCTCTAAAGCTGTGTAGTATTAATTTAATGAGCCTGCAAATGTAATCAACTGTTCTGTATAAACGTTGTTTATAATTTTGTATTTGTTTACGTTTGTAGTAAGTAAATTTTCAAATAAGTAACACTAACCTTTGAAGCTGTGTTAGATTGCGGCGATTAGGTAAGTACTAACATACTTTAGAAAGTGTCCTAAACATAAGAAGGTCAAATTTGGACTCATAATTCTCCCTTAGAACCAGTTGGCAAGAATTATACTAGATACAATTTCTCTACACTGTTATTTTTAAACGAATGTACCAAGTCCAACTCTAAATTTTCTACAATATTAGAAAACATTTACTATAAATTTAAAGACTAATATAAAACTCATCTTAGTTCTCTTTTGACAGAAGTATGCTTCTCTGATCTGTGTATATTTTTTCTTGATTGAGAAAACAATACAAAAATCAACTATGGAACAAAACATATTAAGAATTAAGTAAATGAAAATAGCCATAACATAAACTTTTTGACTTATTTCCTTGATTTAAGTGTTAATAAGGTAAACTAAAGTTTGCGTCATATATATATATATATATATAATAACTGAATCTAGCAGAGGTCATAAACGTGCAACACCTGCAAAATTACGTGCAAAACAGTGGTTAATTGGTAGCAGTGCAGGCATAAGAGACAATGTAGTCTAAGTTTTACTGTAAATTTAAAGATTGTTATGAAATTTATCTTAAATACATGAAAAGTGTTGCTTTTGGCAAAAGTATGTTTTCTCAAATATATATAAATAGAAAAAAATTCTAAGAGCGGGGTAAATTAACATTACTATAAATATACCCTTTTAACTTATTATCATGGTCGTGGGAAGAAGTCAAACTCAATATTTACGTCGGAAATATGATTCACTCGAACCAGAAGTACTCATACAGATGAAAACCTGTGAAATTGGGTGCAAAGCCGTGCGTAGCTAAATAGTCAATCATATAATTATTCTGTAAACTTATAAACATATGCGAGAAAGTTATTTGTTTTGTAGTTAGATAATAATACGATGACCTTTTCATAACTAACGAACAATTTTTATTACTTATAAATGTTTAAATATTTCTAAGATAGTGCCCTTAAACAAAATAAATTCTGCCACCTGCTAATCAATACAGTTTTAATGTATTTTGCACACAAGTTTTCCAAAAGTGCTTGTTTTATATTAGTTGTCTAGATACTATTATAGATGACAAAATAACATTCTTATACTTTTACATTTTATTGTTTTTTATTTTATGGAATATATTCCCAATCCAAATCAGATGAAACTTTAAATGTCGTCTATAATTTTTAGTATTAGAAACGCAACAACTATAGTTTAATATACAACTGTTTATTAATTGCTTTATTACGGGAACTCATTGGAGCATCTGTGTCGTGTTAGAAAATAATACCTTCTCTCTAAAATAAATAATTGTGAAAAAAATAACTGATAAAGTAAATTTCTGAGAGTGTCCTATATATTTTTTTAATGATTATAAAGAATCGCGTAAAAACTTAAGAATACTGTTTCAATTTGTAACGGTAAGAAAAATAAATAATAGTGATAAAATCTTGAAAAAGTAAAATCTCTTTTAATGTCGAACCAAATTCAAATCAGTATAACTAATAATTCAGTTATACCAGACAAATTCCTAAAGTTGGAGACGCTGCTAAAGTAATACGAGTGTATAGGCTGTAAGGTATAAGAGATGCCATATTAAATAAAAAAGCTTTCTCAAATTGCAGCACTTGATGCCTATGTTCGCTTTAGGCACAATTGAGTCACAATAACCAATTGATTTATTGCACGTGACTGCGGCAGAAACTTCAGGACAGGACATAGTGGCAGACATTTCGGGTGTATCTCACAACACCCACTAAAGATCACTCAATATTGAACAGCACTGGGTGTGTTTAATATATATTGTATTATAGCTAGACAAGTATATTAAAATGGGGCAATAGTACGTACTTTAGGATTAAACACAAATAATTAAAAAAGTAGTTTTATTAATTTGTTTGAATTTTTCTCAGAACAACTACTAGGCATTTAAGTTTATTTTGACGCTTTAATAATAATGTTACATTTCACAGAAACTTCGAAAAAACCAATAATAATTTTGCTTATGCAAAAGTTAAATTTAACCCCAAAGTTGGGAAAAATGCCCAATGGTAAAGAGCAAAAGTTTTCAATGTGCATTTCCAAGCAAAAATATTTTTTGCTGAAGTGTAATGAGTTAAAAAGTGTTGTTCATGAAACAATATATAAAAATATAAGAGTTTAACAATAGTCACAAATGAATTTGCCCCTTCTTTCATAACTGGAGCATGATTCATGCCACCACTCCTCACACATTAAACACTGAATCCAATCTTCGTGTGGACGGTCCTTGTAGTCCTCTTCAAATGCTGGACATATTATTTTTGATTGATGACGTTGATAGCTGGATATTTGTTTGTTGGGATATTGCATCAAGCGACGGGGAAGCGATTGTCTGGGTTTTTTTCCGTTTTGGTAAAGAGTTTTTTTTAAAGACTTATTTTTTTCTCTTTATTAGCTGAAATCGGTTTTAGTTACTAAGAAGTTAGCCAATTGTTTAAACGTTAATTTTCAGCTTGTAAATATTGATTTTCCTTCTCCTAAAACTGTGTTTTGAATGGGAAACTTAGGATTTTGGTTGGATTTTTTATTTTCTATGGGCTTTTTCTTTTATGAAAAGGAATAATGTCCTTAGGAATCCACTTTTTAGGAGAGGCAGCTTTTGTTTTGTTAGGTGTAGTTTGTTACTTCTGTGACGTGGCAGTGACAACAAATGGATGCACTTTTCTCTACAAAACTCAATAGCCTCAATGCTAATGCGGGAACTATGTTTGCCAAAAGGATGGGGGTTTATAAATTAATTGGACGTGCTTCTGTAAGTGCTGAAGCCAGATAGGAAATATATCTGTGTTAGTCTAATAAGTAAATATACATTTATAGTAGTTGTTTATGACTTACAAAGGTGTTCGGAGATATTGTACGTTTAATTTTGCAGTTTATTATGTTAAATTTAGCAATTTTTATCTAATATATATACAACCGCATGTGTAACTGACTGACTGACTGACTCACTCACTCACTCACGTATACTAATTCTAACCTACTTCCAGATGAGTTAGAGACTTGAAATTTGGTACACAGATAGCTTTCCACGTGTAACCACCAGGAAAAATCCCGAAAAGTGAGAATTTTTCATTTTCAACCCCTCAAAAAAATTCCCAAAAAATCGCGCATTCTTCACCCCTGCAGGCATTTTTTGTAAGCCCGATAGCGGGCGAACCGTTGGAGCTAGCTCGGATCTGACGGAAAATTCATGGTCAGGAATGAAGTGAACTACAAAAAAGGTCTAATGACTTTTTGCTCTATCTTCCATGGTTAAGCGACAAAACGCTCGAACATTTGAAATTCCAGAGATTTTTTCGATAAAAAATAATGTTTCAAAGCCCGATAGCGGCCGAACCGTTGGTCGTAGCTCAAATCTGATTGACCAATCAAATTAGAAAATTGCGCGATCTACAGAAAAGGTCTAGTAGTCTTTTGCCCTATCTCGATTGGTTTGGCCGAAAAAACGTGATTATGTACAATTTTGTTGTAACTTTTACGCGAAACTTTTGTTTTTGGGGTCGATAGCGGCGAAACCATTGGTCGGAGGTCAAAATAAGACTAACGTTTTATTTAGGAAATAAGATGACCTACAAAAAAGGTCTAGTGACTTTTTACTATATTTCCCTTAGTTTGACCGCAAAACGCGATTAAGTGAAAATATTGGACATTTTCGCCTAAAAAATTTACATTCCGGGCTTGATAGCGGCTAAACGGTTGGTCGTAACTCAAAACAAATTTTAAACGGGATTTAGGAAATCACGTGATCTACAGAAAAGGTTCAGTGACTTCGGGAGTTGGCTGAGCGTTAGCTAAGCGTCAATAGTAGATAGGGACAGAGGAATATTTATTATGTTCACAGACACAATACCCTCTAAAAAAGGCCCAAGTGTGTCATTAACCCCCGGTAATATTAACCCCCCCCCGGGGATTTCCTGGTATGACCTGATAACCTCCTGTACATTCAACCCCCTGATGTGTTAACCCCCCTGGTAACATTAAACCCCCCCCAGGGAATTTCCTGCCATGACCTCATGTCCGAATTTTACCAGTCACCAAATCTCTTAACCCCCCCCCCTGGGAAGATCCTGGTATGACCAGATAACCCCCTGGAGACTTTATCCCCCGGGTAACGTTAACCCCCCCTGGGAATTTGTTCATATGACCAGACAATATCCTGACGAAATTAAACCCCCTCTTGTCTTAACCTCCTTAACATTAATCACCCACCCAGGGAATTTCTCGCCTTGACTAGATAGTCTCCTGGTGATATTAAACCCCCTGTTCGACTTAAAATACTGCCTTGAGGTCGGTTTTTTATTATGTTTATACTAAACAATTCAAGATAGCTGACCCGTGCAGACTTTTCTCCCGAGCTCATTTCTGGCTAAACCATAGGTCGTAGATCAGATCTGAGGGGCACAATCGAAAGACAAAATTAAATTTTCGACAAGAAATGTGCAGTCACTTTTTGTCATATCTCTAACGGTTATCTAATATATATACAACCGCATGTGTAACTGACTGACTGACTGACTCACTCACTCACTCACGTATACTAATTCTAACCTACTTCCAGATGAGTTAGAGACTTGAAATTTGGTACACAGATAGCTTTCCACGTGTAACCACCAGGAAAATCCCGAAAAGTGAGAATTTTTCATTTTCAACCCCTCAAAAAAATTCCCAAAAAATCGCGCATTCTTCACCCCTGCAGGCATTTTTTGTAAGCCCGATAGCGGGCGAACCGTTGGAGCTAGCTCGGATCTGACGGAAAATTCATAGTCAGGAATGAAGTGAACTACAAAAAAGGTCTAATGACTTTTTTGCTCTATCTTCCATGGGTTTTAAGCGACAAAACGCTCGAACATTTGAAATTCCAGAGATTTTTTCGATAAAAATAATGTTTCAAGCCCGATAGCGGCCGAACCGTTGGTCGTAGCTCAAATCTGATTGACCCATCAAATTAGAAAATTGCGCGATCTACAGAAAAGGTCCAGTAATCTTTTGCCCTATCTCGATTGGTTTGGCCGAAAAAAAACGTGATTATGTACAATTTTGTTGTAACTTTTTACGCGAAACTTTTGTTTTTTTGGGGTCGATAGCGGCGAAACCATTGGTCGGAGGTCAAAATAAGACTAACGTTTTATTTAGGAAATAAGATGACCTACAAAAAAGGTCCAGTGACTTTTTACTATATTTCCCTTAGTTTGACCGCAAAACGCGATTAAGTGAAAATATTGGACATTTTCGCCTAAAAATTTACATTCCGGGCTTGATAGCGGCTAAACGGTTGGTCGTAACTCAAAACAAATTTTAAACGGGATTTAGGAAATCACGTGATCTACAGAAAAGGTTCAGTGACTTCGGGAGTTGGCTGAGCGTTTGCTAAGCGTCAATAGTAGATAGGGACAGAGGAATATTTATTATGTTCACAGACACAATACCCTCTAAAAAAGGCCCAAGTGTGTCATTAACCCCCGGTAATATTAACCCCCCCCCCCGGGGGATTTCCTGGTATGACCTGATAACCTCCTGTACATTCAACCCCCTGATGTGTTAACCCCCCTGGTAACATTAAAACCCCAGGGAATTTCCTGCCATGACCTCATGTCCGAATTTTAACCAGTCACCAAATCTCTTAACCACCCCCCCCCCCTGGGAAGATCCTAGTATGACCAGATAACCCCCTGGAGACTTATCCCCCCGGTAACGTTAACCCCCCCTGGGAATTTGTTCATATGACCAGACAATATCCTGACGAAATTAAAACCCCCTCTTGTCTTAACCTCCTTAACATTAATCACCCACCCAGGGAATTTCTCGCCTTGACTAGATAGTCTCCTGGTGATATTAAACCCCCTGTTCGACTTAAAATACTGCCTTGAGGTCGGTTTTTATTATGTTTATACTAAACAATTCAAGATAGCTGACCCGTGCAGACTTTTCTCCCGAGCTCATTTCTGGCTAAACCATAGGTCGTAGATCAGATCTGAGGGCACAATCGAAAGACAAAATTAAATTTTCGACAAGAAATGTGCAGTCACTTTTTGTCATATCTCTAACGGTTATCTAATATATATACAACCGCATGTGTAACTGACTGACTGACTGACTCACTCACTCACTCACGTATACTAATTCTAACCTACTTCCAGATGAGTTAGAGACTTGAAATTTGGTACACAGATAGCTTTCCACGTGTAACCACCAGGAAAAATCCCGAAAAGTGAGAATTTTTCATTTTCAACCCCTCAAAAAAATTCCCAAAAAATCGCGCATTCTTCACCCCTGCAGGCATTTTTTGTAAGCCCGATAGCGGGCGAACCGTTGGAGCTAGCTCGGATCTGACGGAAAATTCATAGTCAGAAATGAAGTGAACTACAAAAAAAGGTCTAATGACTTTTTGCTCTATCTTCCATGGTTAAGCGACAAAACGCTCGAACATTTGAAATTCCAGAGATTTTTTCGATAAAAATAATGTTTCAAGCCCGATAGCGGCCGAACCGTTGGTCGTAGCTCAAATCTGATTGACCCATCAAATTAGAAAATTGCGCGATCTACAGAAAAGGTCCAGTAATCTTTTGCCCTATCTCGATTGGTTTGGCCGAAAAACGTGATTATGTACAATTTTGTTGTAACTTTTACGCGAAACTTTTGTTTTTGGGGTCGATAGCGGCGAAACCATTGGTCGGAGGTCAAAATAAGACTAACGTTTTATTTAGGAAATAAGATGACCTACAAAAAAGGTCCAGTGACTTTTTACTATATTTCCCTTAGTTTGACCGCAAAACGCGATTAAGTGAAAATATTGGACATTTTCGCCTAAAAATTTACATTCCGGGCTTGATAGCGGCTAAACGGTTGGTCGTAAACTCAAAACAAATTTTAAACGGGATTTAGGAAATCACGTGATCTACAGAAAAGGTTCAGTGACTTCGGGAGTTGGCTGAGCGTTTGCTAAGCGTCAATAGTAGATAGGGACAGAGGAATATTTATTATGTTCACAGACACAATACTCTCTAAAAAAGGCCCAAGTGTGTCATTAACCCCCGGTAATATTAACCCCCCCCCCCGGGGATTTCCTGGTATGACCTGATAACCTCCTGTACATTCAACCCCCTGATGTGTTAACCCCCCTGGTAACATTAAACCCTCCCAGGGAATTTCCTGCCATGACCTCATGTCCGAATTTTACCAGTCACCAAATCTCCTTAACCCCCCCCCCTGGGAAGATCCTGGTATGACCAGATAACCCCCTGGAGACTTATCCCCCGGTAACGTTAACCCCCCCTGGATTGAATTTGTTCATATGACCAGACAATATCCTGACGAAATTAAACCCCCTCTTGTCTTAACCTCCTTAACATTAATCACCCACCCAGGGAATTTCTCGCCTTGACTAGATAGTTCTCCTGGTGATATTAAACCCCCTGTTTCGACTTAAAATACTGCCTTGAGGTCGGTTTTTATTATGTTTATACTAAACAATTCAAGATAGCTGACCCGTGCAGACTTTTCTCCCGAGCTCATTTCTGGCTAAACCATAGGTCGTAGATCAGATCTGAGGGCACAATCGAAAGACAAAATTAAATTTTCGACAAGAAATGTGCAGTCCACTTTTTGTCATATCTCTAAACGGTTATCTAATATATATACAACCGCATGTGTAACTGACTGACTGACTGACTCACTCACTCACTCACGTATTACTAATTCTAACCTACTTCCAGATGAGTTAGAGACTTGTAATTTGGTACACAGATAGCTTTCCACGTGTAACCACCAGGAAAATCCCGAAAAAGTGAGAATTTTTTTCATTTTCAACCCCTCAAAAAAAATTCCCAAAAAATCGCGGCATTCTTCACCCCTGCAGGCATTTTTTGTAAGCCCGATAGCGGGCGAACCGTTGGAGCTAGCTCGGATCTGACGGAAAATTCATAGTCAGGAATGAAGTGAACTACAAAAAAAGGTTCTAATGACTTTTTGCTCTATCTTCCATGGTTAAGCGACAAAACGCTCGAACATTTTGAAATTCCAGAGATTTTTTCGATAAAAATAATGTTTCAAGCCCGATAGCGGCCGAACCGTTGGTCGTAGCTCAAATCTGATTGACCCATCAAATTAGAAAAATTGCGCGATCTAACAGAAAAGGTCCAGTAATCTTTTTGCCCTATCTCGATTGGTTTGGCCGAAAAACGTGATTATGTACAATTTTGTTGTAACTTTTACGCGAAACTTTTGTTTTTTGGGGTCGATAGCGGCGAAAAACCATTGGTCGGAGGTCAAAATAAGACTAACGTTTTATTTAGGAAATAAGAATGACCTACAAAAAAGGTCCAGTGACTTTTTACTATATTTCCCTTAGTTTGACCGCAAAACGCGATTAAGTGAAAATAATTGGGACATTTTCGCCTAAAAATTTACATTTAGGGCTTGATAGCGGCTAAACGGTTGGTCGTAACTCAAAACAAATTTTAAACGGGATTTAGGAAATCACGTGATCTACAGAAAAGGTTCAGTGACTTCGGGAGTTGGCTGAGCGTTTGCTAAGCGTCAATAGTAGATAGGGACAGAGGAATATTTATTATGTTCACAGACACAATACCCTCTAAAAAAGGCCCAAGTGTGTCATTAACCCCCGGTAATATTAACCCCCCCCCCCCCGGGGATTTCCTGGTATGACCTGATAACCTCCTGTACATTTCAACCCCCTGATGTGTTAACCCCCCTGGTAACATTAAAACCCCCAGGGAATTTCCTGCCATGACCTCATGTACCGAATTTTACCAGTCACCAAATCTCTTAACCCCCCCCCCTGGGAAGATCCTAGTATCGACCAGATAACCCCCTGGAGACTTATCCCCCGGGTAACGTTAACCCCCCCTGGGAATTTGTTCATATGACCAGACAATATCCTGACGAAATTAAACCCCCTCTTGTCTTAAACCTCCTTAACATTAATCACCCACCCAGGGAATTTCTCGCCTTGACTAGATAGTCTCCTGGTGATATTAAACCCCCTGTTCGACTTAAAATACTGCCTTGAGGTCGGTTTTTATTATGTTTATACTAAACAATTCAAGATAGCTGACCCGTGCAGACTTTTCTCCCGAGCTCATTTCTGGCTAAACCATAGGTCGTAGATCAGATCTGAGGGCACAATCGAAAGACAAAATTAAATTTTCGACACAGAAATGTGCAGTCACTTTTTTGTCATATCTCTAACGGTTATCTAATATATATACAACCGCATGTGTAAACTGACTGACTGACTGACTCACTCACTCACCTCACGTATACTAATTCTAACCTACTTCCAGATGAGTTAGAGACTTGAAATTTGGTACACAGATAGCTTTTCCACGTGTAACCACCAGGAAAATCCCGAAAAGTGAGAATTTTTCATTTTCAACCCCTCAGAAAAAAATTTCCCAAAAAATCTGCGCAATTCTTCACTCCCTTGCAGGCATTTTTTGTAAAGCCCGATAGCGGGCGAAACCAGTTGGAGCTAGCTCCGGATCTGACGGAAAATTCATAGTCAGAAATGAAAGTGAAAACTACAAAAAAGGTTCTATATGAACTTTTTTGCTCTATCCTTCCATGGTTACAGCGACAAAACGCTCGAACCATTTGAAAATTTCCAGTAGATTTTTTTCGATAAAAAAATAATGATTTTCAAGCCCTGATAGCGGCCGAACCTGTTACAACCCCCCCCCCCCCGCCCCCCCCCCCCGGTCCCCCCTGTGTGTGTGTGAAGCTCAAATCTCCATCCTTCCCTCCCCCTCCCCCCCCCCCCGATTGACCCATCAAAATTAGGAAACAAATTGCGCGAATCTACAGAAAAGGTCCAGTAATCTTTTGCCCTATCATCGATTGGTTTTGGCCGAAAAACGTGATTTATGTACAATTATTTGTGTTGTAAACTTTTTTACCGGCGAAAACTTTTTGTTTTTGGCGGTTCGATCGGTTCGACGATAGCGGACGCGCGAAACCATTGGTCGGGGAGGAGGTCAAAAATAAGGACCTCTCTAACGTTTTAATTTAAGGAAAATAAAGATCGACCTACCAAAAATAGGTTTTCCAGTGACTTTTTTACTATATTTCCCTTAGTTTGAACCGCAAAAACGCTGAATTAAGTGTTGAAAATATTGGAACATGTTCTTTTCCGCCTAAAAAATTTAACAACATTTCCGTGCCGGGCTTGATAGCGGCTTAAAAACGGTTGGGTCGTATACTCAAAACAAAATTTTTAAACGGGATTTATAGGAAATTCACTGTCGGATCTACAACAGAAAAGGTTTCAGTGACTTCGGGAGTTGGCTGAAGCGTTTGCCTTTAAAGCGTAGTCAATAGTAAGATAGGGACCAGAGGAAATATTTATTATGTTCACAACACAAGACACAATACTCTCTAAAAAAAGGCCCAAGTGTATGTGTCATTAACCCCCGGTAATATTAAACCCCCCCCCGAGGGATTTCCTGGTATGACCTGAAACCTCACTGTACCATTCAAAACACCCCTGTAATGTGTTTATCAACCCCCCTCCGGTAACAATTAAACCCCCCCAGGGAAATATTCCCCTCGCCATGGACCTCATGGTCCGAATTTTACCCAGGTCACCAAATCTCATTAAAAAAAATAACACCCCCCCCCCTGGGAAGGAGTTCCTGGTATGACCAGATAACCCCCCTGGAGACTTATCCCCCGGTAACGTTAACCTAGCCCCCTGGGGAATTTGTTCCATATGCAACCAGACACAAATATCCTGACGAAAATTAAACCCCCTCTTGTTCTTAACCATCCGTTAATAACATTAATCACCCACCCCAGGGAACTTTTCTCTGCCCGATGACTAGATAGTCTCCTGGTGATATTAAAAACCCCCCCTCCAGTTCGGACTATAAAATACTTAGCCCTTGAGGTTTCGGTTTTTGAATTATGTTTATACTATAACAATTCAAGGATAGCTGACCCGTGCAGGACTTTTCTCCCGAGCTCATTTCTGGCTTAAACCAACAGGTCGTCGAACGATCAGATCTTAGGGGCACACTCGAAAGACAAAATTAAATATTTCGACAAGAAATTGTGCATTCTACGTTTTTGTCATATCTCTAACGGTTATCTAAAATATATACAACAACGCATGTGTAACTGACTGACTGACTGACTCACTCACTCACTCACGTATACTAATTCTAACCTACTTCCAGATGAGTTAGAGACTTGAAATTTGGTACACAGATAGCTTTCCACGTGTAACCACCAGGAAAATCCCGAAAAGTGAGAATTTTTCATTTTCAACCCCTCAAAAAAATTCCCAAAAAATCGCGCATTCTTCACCCCTGCAGGCATTTTTTGTAAGCCCGATAGCGGGCGAACCGTTGGAGCTAGCTCGGATCTGACGGAAAATTCATGGTCAGGAATGAAGTGAACTACAAAAAAGGTCTAATGACTTTTTGCTCTATCTTCCATGGTTAAGCGACAAAACGCTCGAACATTTGAAATTCCAGAGATTTTTTCGATAAAAATAATGTTTCAAGCCCGATAGCGGCCGAACCGTTGGTCGTAGCTCAAATCTGATTGACCCATCAAATTAGCAAATTGCGCGATCTACAGAAAAGGTCCAGTAATCTTTTGCCCTATCTCGATTGGTTTGGCCGAAAAACGTGATTATGTACAATTTTGTTGTAACTTTTACGCGAAACTTTTGTTTTTGGGGTCGATAGCGGCGAAACCATTGGTCGGAGGTCAAAATAAGACTAACGTTTTATTTAGGAAATAAGATGACCTACAAAAAAGGTCCAGTGACTTTTTACTATATTTCCCTTAGTTTGACCGCAAAACGCGATTAAGTGAAAATATTGGACATTTTCGCCTAAAAATTTACATTCCGGGCTTGATAGCGGCTAAACGGTTGGTCGTAACTCAAAACAAATTTTAAACGGGATTTAGGAAATCACGTGATCTACAGAAAAGGTTCAGTGACTTCGGGAGTTGGCTGAGCGTTAGCTAAGCGTCAATAGTAGATAGGGACAGAGGAATATTTATTATGTTCACAGACACAATACCCTCTAAAAAAGGCCCAAGTGTGTCATTAACCCCCGGTAATATTAACCCCCCCCGGGGATTTCCTGGTATGACCTGATAACCTCCTGTACATTCAACCCCCTGATGTGTTAACCCCCCTGGTAACATTAAACCCCCCCAGGGAATTTCCTGCCATGACCTCATGTCCGAATTTTACCAGTCACCAAATCTCTTAACCCCCCCCCCTGGGAAGATCCTGGTATGACCAGATAACCCCCTGGAGACTTATCCCCCGGTAACGTTAACCCCCCCTGGGAATTTGTTCATATGACCAGACAATATCCTGACGAAATTAAACCCCCTCTTGTCTTAACCTCCTTAACATTAATCACCCACCCAGGGAATTTCTCGCCTTGACTAGATAGTCTCCTGGTGATATTAAACCCCCTGTTCGACTTAAAATACTGCCTTGAGGTCGGTTTTTATTATGTTTATACTAAACAATTCAAGATAGCTGACCCGTGCAGACTTTTCTCCCGAGCTCATTTCTGGCTAAACCATAGGTCGTAGATCAGATCTGAGGGCACAATCGAAAGACAAAATTAAATTTCCGACAAGAAAGGTCCAGTCACTTTTTGTCATATCTCTAACGGTTATCTAATATATATACAACCGCATGTGTAACTGACTGACTGACTGACTCACTCACTCACTCACGTATACTAATTCTAACCTACTTCCAGATGAGTTAGAGACTTGAAATTTGGTACACAGATAGCTTTCCACGTGTAACCACCAGGAAAATCCCGAAAAGTGAGAATTTTTCATTTTCAACCCCTCAAAAAAATTCCCAAAAAATCGCGCATTCTTCACCCCTGCAGGCATTTTTTGTAAGCCCGATAGCGGGCGAACCGTTGGAGCTAGCTCGGATCTGACGGAAAATTCATGGTCAGGAATGAAGTGAACTACAAAAAAGGTCTAATGACTTTTTGCTCTATCTTCCATGGTTAAGCGACAAAACGCTCGAACATTTGAAATTCCAGAGATTTTTTCGATAAAAATAATGTTTCAAGCCCGATAGCGGCCGAACCGTTGGTCGTAGCTCAAATCTGATTGACCCATCAAATTAGCAAATTGCGCGATCTACAGAAAAGGTCCAGTAATCTTTTGCCCTATCTCGATTGGTTTGGCCGAAAAACGTGATTATGTACAATTTTGTTGTAACTTTTACGCGAAACTTTTGTTTTTGGGGTCGATAGCGGCGAAACCATTGGTCGGAGGTCAAAATAAGACTAACGTTTTATTTAGGAAATAAGATGACCTACAAAAAAGGTCCAGTGACTTTTTACTATATTTCCCTTAGTTTGACCGCAAAACGCGATTAAGTGAAAATATTGGACATTTTCGCCTAAAAATTTACATTCCGGGCTTGATAGCGGCTAAACGGTTGGTCGTAACTCAAAACAAATTTTAAACGGGATTTAGGAAATCACGTGATCTACAGAAAAGGTTCAGTGACTTCGGGAGTTGGCTGAGCGTTAGCTAAGCGTCAATAGTAGATAGGGACAGAGGAATATTTATTATGTTCACAGACACAATACCCTCTAAAAAAGGCCCAAGTGTGTCATTAACCCCCGGTAATATTAACCCCCCCCCCGGGGATTTCCTGGTATGACCTGATAACCTCCTGTACATTCAACCCCCTGATGTGTTAACCCCCCTGGTAACATTAAACCCCCCCAGGGAATTTCCTGCCATGACCTCATGTCCGAATTTTACCAGTCACCAAATCTCTTAACCCCCCCCCCCTGGGAAGATCCTGGTATGACCAGATAACCCCCTGGAGACTTATCCCCCGGTAACGTTAACCCCCCCTGGGAATTTGTTCATATGACCAGACAATATCCTGACGAAATTAAACCCCTCTTGTCTTAACCTCCTTAACATTAATCACCCACCCAGGGAATTTCTCGCCTTGACTAGATAGTCTCCTGGTGATATTAAACCCCCTGTTCGACTTAAAATACTGCCTTGAGGTCGGTTTTTATTATGTTTATACTAAACAATTCAAGATAGCTGACCCGTGCAGACTTTTCTCCCGAGCTCATTTCTGGCTAAACCATAGGTCGTAGATCAGATCTGAGGGCACAATCGAAAGACAAAATTAAATTTCCGACAAGAAAGGTCCAGTCACTTTTTGTCATATCTCTAACGGTTATCTAATATATATACAACCGCATGTGTAACTGACTGACTGACTGACTCACTCACTCACTCACGTATACTAATTCTAACCTACTTCCAGATGAGTTAGAGACTTGAAATTTGGTACACAGATAGCTTTCCACGTGTAACCACCAGGAAAATCCCGAAAAGTGAGAATTTTTCATTTTCAACCCCTCAAAAAAATTCCCAAAAAATCGCGCATTCTTCACCCCTGCAGGCATTTTTTGTAAGCCCGATAGCGGGCGAACCGTTGGAGCTAGCTCGGATCTGACGGAAAATTCATGGTCAGGAATGAAGTGAACTACAAAAAAGGTCTAATGACTTTTTGCTCTATCTTCCATGGTTAAGCGACAAAACGCTCGAACATTTGAAATTCCAGAGATTTTTTCGATAAAAATAATGTTTCAAGCCCGATAGCGGCCGAACCGTTGGTCGTAGCTCAAATCTGATTGACCCATCAAATTAGCAAATTGCGCGATCTACAGAAAAGGTCCAGTAATCTTTTGCCCTATCTCGATTGGTTTGGCCGAAAAAAAACGTGATTATGTACAATTTTGTTGTAACTTTTACGCGAAACTTTTGTTTTTGGGGTCGATAGCGGCGAAACCATTGGTCGGAGGTCAAAATAAGACTAACGTTTTATTTAGGAAATAAGATGACCTACAAAAAAGGTCCAGTGACTTTTTACTATATTTCCCTTAGTTTGACCGCAAAACGCGATTAAGTGAAAATATTGGACATTTTCGCCTAAAAATTTACATTCCGGGCTTGATAGCGGCTAAACGGTTGGTCGTAACTCAAAACAAATTTTAAACGGGATTTAGGAAATCACGTGATCTACAGAAAAGGTTCAGTGACTTCGGGAGTTGGCTGAGCGTTAGCTAAGCGTCAATAGTAGATAGGGACAGAGGAATATTTATTATGTTCACAGACACAATACCCTCTAAAAAAGGCCCAAGTGTGTCATTAACCCCCGGTAATATTAAACCCCCCCCCCGGGGATTTCCTGGTATGACCTGATAACCTCCTGTACATTCAACCCCCTGATGTGTTAAACCCCCCTGGTAACATTAAACCCCCCCAGGGAATTTCCTGCCATGACCTCATGTCCGAATTTTACCAGTCACCAAATCTCTTAACCCCCCCCCTGGGAAGATCCTGGTATGACCAGATAACCCCCTGGAGACTTATCCCCCGGTAACGTTAACCCCCCCTGGGAATTTGTTCATATGACCAGACAATATCCTGACGAAATTAAACCCCCTCTTGTCTTAACCTCCTTAACATTAATCACCCACCCAGGGAATTTCTCGCCTTGACTAGATAGTCTCCTGGTGATATTAAACCCCCTGTTCGACTTAAAATACTGCCTTGAGGTCGGTTTTTATTATGTTTATACTAAACAATTCAAGATAGCTGACCCGTGCAGACTTTTCTCCCGAGCTCATTTCTGGCTAAACCATAGGTCGTAGATCAGATCTGAGGGCACAATCGAAAGACAAAATTAAATTTCCGACAAGAAAGGTCCAGTCACTTTTTGTCGTATCTCTAACGGTTATCTAATATATATACAACCGCATGTGTAACTGACTGACTGACTGACTCACTCACTCACTCACGTATACTAATTCTAACCTACTTCCAGATGAGTTAGAGACTTGAAATTTGGTACACAGATAGCTTTCCACGTGTAACCACCAGGAAAATCCCGAAAAGTGAGAATTTTTCATTTTCAACCCCTCAAAAAAATTCCCAAAAAATCGCGCATTCTTCACCCCTGCAGGCATTTTTTGTAAGCCCGATAGCGGGCGAACCGTTGGAGCTAGCTCGGATCTGACGGAAAATTCATGGTCAGGAATGAAGTGAACTACAAAAAAGGTCTAATGACTTTTTGCTCTATCTTCCATGGTTAAGCGGACAAAACGCTCGAACATTTGAAATTCCAGAGATTTTTTCGATAAAAATAATGTTTCAAGCCCGATAGCGGCCGAACCGTTGGTCGTAGCTCAAATCTGATTGACCCATCAAATTAGCAAATTGCGCGATCTACAGAAAAGGTCCAGTAATCTTTTGCCCTATCTCGATTGGTTTGGCCGAAAAACGTGATTATGTACAATTTTGTTGTAACTTTTACGCGAAACTTTTGTTTTTGGGGTCGATAGCGGCGAAACCATTGGTCGGAGGTCAAAATAAGACTAACGTTTTATTTAGGAAATAAGATGACCTACAAAAAAGGTCCAGTGACTTTTTACTATATTTCCCTTAGTTTGACCGCAAAACGCGATTAAGTGAAAATATTGGACATTTTCGCCTAAAAATTTACATTCCCGGGCTTGATAGCGGCTAAACGGTTGGTCGTAACTCAAAACAAATTTTAAACGGGATTTAGGAAATCACGTGATCTACAGAAAAGGTTCAGTGACTTCGGGAGTTGGCTGAGCGTTAGCTAAGCGTCAATAGTAGATAGGGACAGAGGAATATTTATTATGTTCACAGACACAATACCCTCTAAAAAAGGCCCAAGTGTGTCATTAACCCCCGGTAATATTAACCCCCCCCCCCGGGGATTTCCTGGTATGACCTGATAACCTCCTGTACATTCAACCCCCTGATGTGTTAACCCCCCTGGTAACATTAAACCCCCCCAGGGAATTTCCTGCCATGACCTCATGTCCGAATTTTACCAGTCACCAAATCTCTTAACCCCCCCCCCTGGGAAGATCCTGGTATGACCAGATAACCCCCTGGAGACTTATCCCCCGGTAACGTTAACCCCCCTGGGAATTTGTTCATATGACCAGACAATATCCTGACGAAATTAAACCCCCTCTTGTCTTAACCTCCTTAACATTAATCACCCACCCAGGGAATTTCTCGCCTTGACTAGATAGTCTCCTGGTGATATTAAACCCCCTGTTCGACTTAAAATACTGCCTTGAGGTCGGTTTTTATTATGTTTATACTAAACAATTCAAGATAGCTGACCCGTGCAGACTTTTCTCCCGAGCTCATTTCTGGCTAAACCATAGGTCGTAGATCAGATCTGAGGGCACAATCGAAAGACAAAATTAAATTTCCAACAAGAAAGGTCCAGTCACTTTTTGTCGTATCTCTAACGGTTTAACCGCAAAATGCCCTCAAAGTCAAAAGTTTTTACGAATCCGGAAAAAAAAATCTATGAAAAAGGTCAATTTTTAAAATCCCTTGTCATTTACTTAATGTCCGGACTTAACCAGTCACCGAATTCCGCTTATCCCCGAATTTGCAAGCGTTTACTTTGGGGGCCTGGGGGCGTAGCCCCCAGCGAGCCGAAGGCGAGTCTAATATATATACAACCGCATGTGTAACTGACTGACTGACTGACTCACTCACTCACGTATACTAATTCTAACCTACTTCCAGATGAGTTAGAGACTTGAAATTTGGTACACAGATAGCTTTCCACGTGTAACCACCAGGAAAATCCCGAAAAGTGAGAATTTTTCATTTTCAACCCCTCAAAAAAATTCCCAAAAAATCGCGCATTCTTCACCCCTGCAGGCATTTTTTGTAAGCCCGATAGCGGGCGAACCGTTGGAGCTAGCTCGGATCTGACGGAAAATTCATGGTCAGGAATGAAGTGAACTACAAAAAAAGGTCTAATGACTTTTTGCTCTATCTTCCATGGTTAAGCGACAAAACGCTCGAACATTTGAAATTCCAGAGATTTTTTCGATAAAAATAATGTTTCAAGCCCGATAGCGGCCGAACCGTTGGTCGTAGCTCAAATCTGATTGACCCATCAAATTAGCAAATTGCGCGATCTACAGAAAAGGTCCAGTAATCTTTTGCCCTATCTCGATTGGTTTGGCCGAAAAAACGTGATTATGTACAATTTTGTTGTAACTTTTACGCGAAACTTTTGTTTTTGGGGTCGATAGCGGCGAAACCATTGGTCGGAGGTCAAAATAAGACTAACGTTTTATTTAGGAAATAAGATGACCTACAAAAAAGGTCCAGTGACTTTTTACTATATTTCCCTTAGTTTGACCGCAAAACGCGATTAAGTGAAAATATTGGACATTTTCGCCTAAAAATTTACATTCCGGGCTTGATAGCGGCTAAACGGTTGGTCGTAACTCAAAACAAATTTTAAACGGGATTTAGGAAATCACGTGATCTACAGAAAAGGTTCAGTGACTTCGGGGAGTTGGCTGAGCGTTAGCTAAGCGTCAATAGTAGATAGGGACAGAGGAATATTTATTATGTTCACAGACACAATACCCTCTAAAAAAAGGCCCAAGTGTGTCATTAACCCCCGGTAATATTAACCCCCCCCCCGGGGATTTCCTGGTATGACCTGATAACCTCCTGTACATTCAACCCCCTGATGTGTTAACCCCCCTGGTAACATTAAACCCCCCAGGGAATTTCCTGCCATGACCTCATGTCCGAATTTTACCAGTCACCAAATCTCTTAAACCCCCTCCCCCCTGGGAAGATCCTGGTATGACCAGATAACCCCCTGGAGACTTATCCCCCGGTAACGTTAACCCCCCCTGGGAATTTGTTCATATGACCAGACAATATCCTGACGAAATTAAACCCCCTCTTGTCTTAA
>NW_025780148.1:0-19149 GCF_021130785.1 Homalodisca vitripennis | reverse complement strand
TTATATTAATAGTATATTTCATTTTTCTCCTCATTGGGAATGCAAGAAAAATAATTTTAGCGACATTTACTTATTATATCTTTATTATGTTTTCTGAAACAAAAGAATTAACAAACTATAAGATCACGTAAAGACCAGCAGACGTTGAACGAAAAAAAAAAAATTTAAAATAGACCATTGGTTGCGGTTTAGTTTTAGCTCCTCGTGGTCCATGGAACACAGAGTCCTTAGTAGTAGTAAAAATGTAGCTTCTGGGACAGGACCTTTGACCCCTGTTATCTCTCTGCGGGGGGTCCTTGATCAGTGATAACCTTTGAGACATTTCCGCATATTTTTAAGATAAGCACGCATGCCAGATAACCTTGACTCCCAAATTATAAAAGCAATTGACCTCAAGCTTAAATAAAACGAATTAGGATAAGCCCGCGAGGTTCGCTACTATTGTTTACGTTTCGTTATCGGCACCGCTGCCCGGGTTCGTATCGCGAATTCTTCACCTCTAGGTCATTGAAGTTGATATTATTGTTTACTTTCCATCCCACTTTTGGAGGAGAAAAAAAAACATTAAAATGTCAGCAAGAACAAAGAAAAGCTTACAATTTAAGAAGTTTTGAGGAAATAGGTATCAAATATTCTACGAGAGACGTGAAGGTGAACAGAATTCAGAGCTCTTTCGTTTCATCTTCGACTTGGACGTGGGGTGGATTCAAAATATATTACAAAGCCACAGGTTTCACGTCCAACACGGATACAAAACAACCTGCGTTACAAGGGACTCTCAAGTTTCCCAAGTAGTTGGCAGCTAGCTCTAAGGATGAAGGATTTGAGACCAGGTTTTACAACTTTCATAAAACTTATAATTGAGAGTAATAAAAAATTTTGTGAAAGATTTACTAGTAACAAAAAATAATTTTTATAATTTTGTCTTTGATGTCCTTAATAATAGTTAGAAGAGAGTTTCAGGAAGATGATTGGTACCAAATTCATTCCGTAAACTTCAAAATTGCAGAGAAAGAAAAAAAAGACTTGTTGAAGATTTACTAGTTTAAATCAATCTTTATTGTATATATATAATATATGTTTAATATAAATATCAACCTTCTTTCACTGAGGTATTAATTTCTTCCTAGTTTGTGTTATACATCCCAATAAAGATAGAAGTGTGAAATGATTCAACAGCTCAGAAGATGATTGGTATATATAATACAATTATACTTAAGCTATTGATTATCAATTGACCTGACATCTGATCAAATGTTTTTATCTAACAACCAATTTAAATTTTAAAGTAAGCGGTTATTGTTTGAATTCCACCGCTAAAACATAACAGTGATTATGCACCGAAACATGCTTGCAACGTGCTGCTCTCCTGATAATAATCACATTTTTATTTGTCCCTTTATTTACCCTTGTTTACTACAATTTTGTCGACACTGTGGTCACCGTTAAACCTTTAGAATGATTAAAACTGTTTAAAATTTCTATCAACACGGGTAGTGGTTCCGCCTTTAACCTCAAAACGTCAGTTCTGGATGGGTATATAGCGTTCTCCTCTTCAGGAGAGTTGATCAAGTTCAATTTTCGACTTCTACTCGACTCGTCCGCTTCTCACTTAACAAGTAAGTACAGACTATAAAAATAGTGTGATAGAAAATGGGAAACCTTGCGGTGGTTAAACACAAGTTTTTCTATCACACTTTAAAAAATAATAAATAAGTACCTTAGTTTTATGGAGCAGAGAATGGAAAACCTTCGGCGGTAGTTTAAGTAACGTAAGTTCTCTGTTATTAGTAATTTTAACATTTTAGAACCAGTGGTTGATAGAAAATGGAAACCTTGCCGGTGTTTAACACCAAGTTTTTCTATTACACTTTAAAGACATTACAAGTCTGTAAATAATCATATACTTTAGTGCTGTTGAGCACGAGAAACGGAAACCTTTGCGCGCGGTTGTTAACGTAAGTTCTCTGTTTAACAGTTTGTTTTTATTTTTAAATATTGAAAAAAAAAAAACGTTAAAGATGTAAAAATAACAATTTGTTTACAATTCTTACCGCTTTTTAAAAAAGTATAAAAGATTAAAAAATCAACTTTACTTAAGAGATAATAAATTTAGGTGTAAACACTTATTTTGCTTATTATCCTTATTGTCTTTTTTTTTTTTTATTAGAGATAAAATGGATTCACGACAAATCGGTGAAGCAGTCCTATTGACGTCAGAGAACCACCGTGATTTTACCGCTCATCACTAGAAGAAGAAGAAGAAGATGGAGTTCATAATAGATTTTCAAGGGGTTTAAAATATTAGTAAGTAACAATGAATTTATAGTAAAAGAACTTGCTCTTATTTCAAATGATGCACAAAATATATGAGCTCCATTTATTTCAGACCACCGTTGTAATTTTCATGACTAGGAAATCTCTGCACCACAAATACAAAAGACAGGTGCTGTGGTTGGAGAGACAATACCATGGACTGTAAGATTTTGGGGGGGGATCTGGTTTTACAGAGTATAATTCAATGAAAGCATATATTTTTCAAAATGTTTAAAAATAAACGGAAATGTGTAAAATGGGGGTTTTGAAGGGAAACGAAAAACCAAAAGTTTATAAACTAGTTTACATGTCCAGTATTTTTGTGTTAATGTTATTAATATAGAAGATCTCGTGTTGTCCCAATTTGTCTATTATTGAGATCTCAATTTTGTACAACCGAAGTTCGATGTAACAGAAATGTAGTCTTTTAATTCACAGTCCATCACAATTGTGCTTATAGTTTAATGTACCATGTATTGTTGGCAAATGGTTCAATGCAACAAAAGCCTTGTGGACGAAACAAATGGAAAATGTTCAATTTATGCCTTTCAAGGAGCTGTTTTTCAAAATAAAGGATAACAAAACATAATGTCGGCTGGTTGATGGTGACAAGTTTCATATCCACACAACAAAACATTTTCATTGTAAAATCATTCTGAGGCATGAGTGGAAAAATTATATATGATAATAACTACCTCCAGCAATTTGAAAATTGTGATATAGGACATTGTTCTTAAGCATGACATGTAAAGAACACTACCCCGCATAACGTTAAGATAAAGGACATTGTACGTACTGTTTAAATAAAGTTATGACATCATTATACTGTTCAAAGTTCATAGATAACTCAAATGTTAATTTTTAATAATTGTTCTTTCTGTGTAATAGTCTTTAGTACGGTGCGCTTGTTCTAACAAACAACAACAACAATGTCAGTAGATACCGTTATATGCGGTGGTGTATGGTAACATTTTCAACTGTACTAAAAAGGACATTAACCAAACTCTGGTTATTTTATCGGACAAAGTATTTTGGAGAATGTTATTTGCTCTGCGGATCGCGTGATGGCAGGGTCAGACTAGCACCAGAACTAAACTATTTATACATTTAAATTTCGCTTCATAAAAGATCAACAATCCAGATTGTGACCTGAGTGTAAATTTATAAAGGAGGATCTATAACAACTATTGCTAAGTACAAAATGGTCCTCAGTTGTTTGCTGAAACTGAGAAGGTTATGAAAGTAGACCTTGTTATGATGTGCCTAAATTCCATAATCCTGCAGATAGAAGAAAGAATGGGTGAGCCACCGGGTTTTACTACATTGGAACATGGTGTATTCGTACTACCTGCGTTTAGCTGGCTGGTGTTACCCTTTGGATCAGTGGAGTCCAGAAGAACAATCCGCAAGAAGAAACACAAGGAGCGCATCCCCTTTCTGTGAACATGTCAAATAAAACTACCTATCATCATGATATATTGTTTGTGTTTTTTGTATTTTGTCACTACCGCAGTATAACTCATGACAAGAATACATTAGCTGTTTGAGCTGGTATTGCAAGAGAATGGCATAGAACAAGCACGTAGGAATTTTCATTACTCGTCATGTTTGAACTTAGGGATCTTAATGATGCTATACTCAAGCCTTCAGATTTAGTGGAATTGATTCCATTTCAAAAAAGAAAATAAGGGTTTTAAATTATATAATGACAATTATTAATTGTTTCTAGATAAATTTTTGCAATTGCTATACCGTTGAAGTCTAAAAAGTGGCTTTGAAATTGAGAAAAGTTCTAAAACCATATATTTTTAAAATATCCTAATGAAACATTTTCAGACTGACCAGGGAAATGAATGGTTCAATTCTAGAGTTAAATCGTTACTAAATAAGTACAATATAAAATCATTATCATACCTTCTCAGTATAAAAAAGCAGGTAATCGTTGAAAAGTGTTTTAAACCGCACACTGAAAAGTAAAATGTCGGAGAGCTGTTTAGTGAACAAGGTAGTTACCGCTGGCTCGGTTTATTTCCAAAGCTTGTAAACGTATATAACAATACTGTTCACAGAAACTATAGGAGTAGAGAAGAGATGCGCTGTTGAGTGTAACAAATCTAACTGCGTGAGATAATGTTACTAAGGATTGTTAAAACCCGTAAAACTATCAGTTAAAACAAAAGGATTTCGCAAAGGTGGTGATCCAGTTAGAGTAAGACGCAGAATAAAATCTAAAGTGTTTACTGAACAGGTTTATTTTCCTCAATGGAGCATTGAAATATATAATGTCTTATAAAGTTCAGTGAACGAAACTATTTACTTACATATATATTAAGAGATGATAGACGGAAATGTCCATTAAAGGAGGATTGCTAAGCAAGAGGAACTAAGCAAATACCAATTTCAAAGACACGTATTTAGTAGAAACAGATTGTTTAGGAAAACGGTGATAAAGTTATAGTGCGTAGGTTAGGATTTGATAAATCACATGACAAGTTGGATTGATATAAAGTAGATCTTCTATTCATGAAGTGTTGAAAAAACAAAAAAATAATTTTTATGTTATAAATTTAGATATGATAGATAAAGGAGACGTATTCAGAATACACAAAAACATCATGGTACATTATTAACTAATTCTATAAGATGTATTAATTGCGGTCTCGTCCCACTGCGGAAAAACGACACATAATGTTAAATTTATTATTTTCTCCGCACAGTCTGTTTTTTGAGATTTTTTATATATTCTCGAAATCATTTGTATCAATTCAAAGTATGAGTTTTTGGAATGTGTGTTAGTAAAAAAACTTCCTGAGAATTGGGAATACTTTTCGTTTTCAGACAACGATGAAGTCTCCCACACCCAAAGTGAAGTGAAACCGACTTCCATAATGATTTTTGATGATGATAGCTTGTGGTATGAACAAACTAAATATACAAACATTACTTCTCCATGGGAAGGACATCATGATGTTGACATCACGTTTTATATTTGTCAAACGTACAGTTAACATTTCCAAAAACTGTTGGTACGTGATAATGCTAATTTTATATGTAGTTTTCCAAACAAGATGATCGTAACTTTGCAATCATATCTACCATGATCATGTAAACCCTGACATGCGGTTTCGGAATACATTTAAAACTATTTGCTTTAGGGTATGGGATCCAAGGAAAAAATCTTTATTGTTATCGATCGATGAAAGTCAAGTTAATTAAAGGACGTTATCGATCAGGATTTGATACGTTTGTAAACACTTATAAAGGGAGCGGTTACAAATCGTTTTGCATTTCAGTTTCTCCTTCTCAGTCGATGTTTTGACGATCAAGGCTGAACTGATGGATGAGTAAAGCAGCAGAGGACGATCAATTGCGAACCAATTGAGAATGAAAAAATTAACAAAACAAAAGGCAAGTTATTATCAAAGACATTAGACCATGAAATCCGGAAAAATATAATACGCGAAAACATAGAACACATTAAACGGGACCTTCATAGACACTGAAGATATGTGGAAAAACAAATTTAAAACCAACTATCAGAAACCCGTTACAAAAAAACTAGTTGAGGAGGCGGAACAGCTTCAACAACAACATGAAAGTTAAGAGAAAGAACTTAAGAGGAAAAAGTTTAGTAGGACCATGAAGAAACACCTGCGAAACGTTACTTACCTACAACATCCTCACGGTACGAATATTAGTAGAAGGAAAAAGTGGATCCAAAACTTAGTTTTTCTTTTTTTTTTTTTGGGTTGTTTTAATGTTAAGAGTTTTTCCTTTTTTTTTTTTCGTTTTTTTTTTTTTGTTTTTTTTTTTTTTTAATTTTTCTGTTTTTGGTTTTTGTTTTTTTGGGTTTTTTTTTTTTTTATTTTTTTTTTTGTTACTGTTTTTTGTATTTTTTTTATTTTTTTTTTTTTTTTTTTTTGTTTTTTTTTTTTTTTTTTTTGTTTTTTTGTATTTTTTTTTTTTTCTTTCTTTGTTTTTTTTTTTGTTTTTTTTTTTTTTGTTTTTTTTTCTGTTTTTTTTTGTTTTTTTTTTTTTTTGTTTTTTTTTGTTTTTTTTTTTCTTGTGTTTTGTTTTTTTTTTTTTTTTTTTTTTTTAACTTTTTTTTTTTTAAGAGTAAAGCCTCGCCTATATCTTCCAACCTAACCTGCTTATGAGAGTGATTTATGAATATGATGATGGTAATAGTGAAGAGCTTCCTTCTGCAAAAAACGATTAGCAAAGTCATGAAACTTATATGGGAAAACTGAATTAAACAACTGATAATAAACGAGATTTGAAATGAATACACCACGCCCCGCCAAAGCAAATTGACGAGTAAATGGGAAATGGTATACGAGTCAACAAATGGACAGGAATTATTAATAAACACCCCAAGGAAAAAAAACTTGCCACGGAATTGGTAGAAAGTGAGTTTAAGGGGAACATTGCTCTAGAGATTATTTTCTAAAAAATTATTTCAAGGAGGTAACACTCTAGACCATAATTATGGTATTCGAATCGAATGGTGATTCTTGGCTGATAGGCGACAAAACGAATAGATATTCATGTTGATGTTATTTTAATAGATGGAAAAAGAGATAAAGGTACACCCCGGTCTTTATGAATTAATAGTTTTGAACATTCCAAACGATTATATTTTTACTGAAGAGGTATTTAAAAATGCATATGCTGACATTTTTGAGAGAAAACTAACAGATTTATAGAGTCGACATTACGTCAGCAACAGGAAAAATTAGATCATAACAGAGGAAGTACAAATCTAACAATACTAATTGCTCCTCTGATTAATCGAGTACCAACACCTTGAAGAGCATCACATGTCAACATACTTTGATTTGGTAAATAACGAAGGCTACCGGGAGCGGGTATTAATTTACCAAACCCTCCGGCACCTACTTATGTCTATTTTTACGATCCATATGAACTTGTAGACTCGATTGAGGTAATTATTCGGCATCTCAAAAAGCAGGGAACACAGGTCATTCAAATGACAATCAACTCAATCATTGAAGATACTACTTGCATTAGAACCTGTATTGTCAAACAAAAAACGTTGTAGTGAAAAAAATAAAATAATCTAGTTTTATCATGTTGAATATTGTTCATTTTATTTTATTCCTCACATGATATTACATGTAGCAGGAGTGTTGATAAATTTGGTCACCATTCACGATCGCCTAATAGGTTCTTAGAGGTCCAAAAGGAGAAAGGGTTCGTAACTTACTACCGAAGGCAATTTATGATATGCAAAATAAGAAACTGTTGTAACTGTCAGAGAAACCTACCAAGAGAAGAAACGAAGTTGTAAGAATTTATAACTATATCAAAAAAACAAAAGTAGTCTGTTAAGGACCAAAAGATGGGAGTTTGTTTTAATGCCGAAATTCTAAAAATATCAAATGTTGGAATACCTTCAAATTTACAAGATGTCGTTAACGTGCAAATATTTAAAAGATTCCATCGCAAGACTGTTTAAGGATTGAAAATGGGAAAGTTTGATGCGAAAAAATATATAGTTATATGCGTTGCTAGTGAATCCGCGTTTGGGAGTATGTACATTGTGTAAATTTAAAATACTTCAAATAAAACATGCTGGGTTCTGTGCAATATTTAAGAGATAACACATTATAACTTAATAAAACAACTAAAGAACTTGATGCAAAGAGTGCTACCATATCAAATCTGTCTGAACCTACGTTTCTGTAAGTTGCTGTGATAAACAAAAATATTTTCTAGAAAATATTGCGCGAAACATAACCTACGCAATTTATTATCAAATTCACACAAAGGAGGTAAGAAAAAGATGACTAAATCCGATTGGGTTAATTAAGTTATAAAATATAAAAACTTAAATTGGCTTGATCTATTTTCAGTTAAAGTAGAGTCCCCAGTAATGTGAAGACGCTCTCTTAGATGTATTTAAGTAATTGCCTGTGCGAAACAACCGCCTCAGTCGTTATTGTGGCTCCGGACTGTTAAGTACAATTGGAAAAACTGCAAAGTGCTATTATAAATCGATGGAATTGACATTTTACCTTTTGAATTACATTTACCTGGAGGTTATCAGTACTTTGCGGTCCTGGTACAGATTTACACAAAGAGATTATGTAGAAATCGATCCAGGAATTATCGGTTTAGACGCAGCTTGTAAGGAACCATGATATAGCGTACTTAACATATCAAGATACTAATAACAGAGCATACGCTGACAGAATCTTAGATGAAAAGGCTTGGAATAGATTTAAAGCATCAGAGTAAAGGGTAGGTGAAAAAGCTGCAGCGTGGGCAGTTTAACAAAGATTATGAAAGCGAAATCCTAAATTAAGTGGTGGATCAATACGGTATGAAGTAGAAGAAAGCAGTACAGAAGAGGAAACACAGATGGAAAACAAATAAAAAAATATAAAAAACAATAAGAAAAAACAAAGGGACTCAACCAAAGAACAAAACAAAGCAAATGAAAAAACAAACCTTAACGGGAAAGGGGTTTATATTTAAAACCGTATTCCGGATCAGGATTTAAAAGAAAAAAAAAAAATATTCATCGAAAATAATAGATGAGGTTCTCAAGTAAAACCGCTATCACAGTTTGACATTTTAAAATGTGCTAAGCTTCTAAATTTACCAGACTTTAGAGGAGTATTTATGAGAGACCCTGTTACGCCCTAAAAATAACGATAATGAATCTGCAGTTGTTATCTATTTAGCTAGTATTAAATGGAAAAGGTACACATTGGGTATGTTATGTGCAAAACGTGGATATAACCGTAGAATATCTTTGACAGTTTTGGCAGTTTAAGACCGCCGACCGAGTTTAGTGGATTATTTTAAACAGTGGGACCCCATCACGTTACAATCAAATACAATTACTTTCCGAGGCAGAAAGGACCTACTTTTAACTGCGGTCATTTGTGTTTCGACTTTTTGTTCGTGAAGAAATGATTTGTGTTACAGGATGATCGTCTGATCTCAAGTGTACGTTTGTTTCCTCCTTTAGATTTATCAATGACTCTCATGACTGGGAAATGGGTTTTTTGGAATTTAATGACTTACAATTCAATTCCCATTATTGAAGAAAATATCAATAACGTACTTTACATCGGCTCCAATACAATATCTCTTCCAACAGGATCTTATGAAATAGAAGACATTCATAAGTATATTAACAATAAATTGAAAGAAAATAGATCCGACTACAACATTCAAGTTAAAAGCAAACAACAATACACTTAAAAGTGAAATATGGTGTTCTAAGAGAATAGACGTTTCGAAACCTCACAATTTAGGTTCGTTACTTGGGTTTATAGATAAAGATATCAAGATATTGGATGAAAAATAAATGGCATGTATCATCAAGTCAAGTGGCCATTAACAAAGTTGATATCATACGAATCACTTGTAATATTGTAGGAGGTTCATATAGAGACGGAATCGAAGGACACGTATTACATGAATTTTATCCAGTGGTTGGACCTGGATTTAAAATTGTTGAAAGACCTGAATCAGTACAATATCTTCCAATTTACAAACAAAATAATTTATCAGAATTTAACATAAAAACTAGAAGATCAGAACGGAGATTTAATTAATTTCAGAGGTGAAAACATTAATTTACGCGTTCACATTAGAGAGAAAGCAGGAAAATAACTATGGGCTTGGTGTTTAACTCAACCTCTGCATCTTCTAAAAAAAAGTTATTTTAAAAACCTTTCATACTACACCAAATGTCAGTATTCCTCGAACAGTGAAGCCGTTAACATTGAGGAACCGCATATTTCTTAAACTCACTAGGAATATTTAAATCACCTTTTATCATCATGAAGGGGAAATACTGGATATTGGTGAAAATGTAAATTTTGATGATTCAGTAATTAATATTGAATGGCATTCTCACAATCCAAAACTCTTCGAATTCATTAAAGAATAGTGATGAAATTAGAATTCCAGTTCACCAACAAGATGTATACACATTACCAAGTCGAAGTTTCCTTCTGATTGAGGGAAAAATTATAAAGGTTGCGGACAATTCTGATGATATAACTACGGAGTTGGTTAAATAATGCTATGTCATTTTTGTTTGATTTAAATACGATACGAACTGTGTGGTACAGAAATTGATAGAGTTAAAAATGTTGGTATTACGACTACAATGAAAAATATACTTTTCATCTCGCCCAAGTGATGTCAACTGGATGGAAAATGCTGGTTGGAAAAATTACATCAGTAGAAAATTTAAGTGATAGAACTAACTTTTCTTTTTGTGTACCACTTAAATTGCTTCTTGGATTTGTAGAAGATTATAATCATATTTTATTAAATGTTAAACAGGAATTGGTACTTTTGAGAGCATCAAGTGATAAGAATGCCATCATTCAGAGTGGAGCTGCTTTACATGATTTTAAAATAAATTTGGCAAAAGTTATTTGGAAAGTACCTTACGTACAAGTTGAAGACAATATTAAAATTATCTCTTTTAAAAGTTGTAGATAAAGATCAACCCCATTTCTATTCCTTTTAGAAGATGGCAGTTAAACGAGTATCCATCTTTACCAGCCTCGCAGTTTCAAACATGGGGCAGTTAAAAACTAGTTCAGTTATGGAAAAGCCACGCTACGTCATACTAGGTTTTCAAACAAATCGTAAAGATAACGCTGCTAAAAATGCATCTCATTTTGATTTTTTGTCATCTAGAAAATGTGAAACTTTACCTCAACAGCAAGTACTATCCATATGATAACTTGAACAGCAACAAATCATTAATGTATGACTTGTATACAAGATTTCCCAAACTTCTTATTATTCAGGATGTGATGATCAACCTTGTCTCGATATAAAACAACATTTTTAGCTAAAAACTCCTTTATTTGTTATTGGGCTGTTTCTAAGCAAGTGGAAACGTTAAAATCAGGATCACTGGATATACGACTGGAAATTCAAACGTCTGCTGCAATACCTGCTAATACGGCAGCCTACTGTTTGATCATTCATGATGCTTTAATTCAATATTTACCATTGTCTGGTATTGTTAAAAAAATTATGTAGATTTCTGTATTTATCAATAAAGGAACATGTTACTCTATTTCGATTTTTTCTTCTTTCCTTTTTTCTAATCACCTTGAAAAAAACATAACAAGGTATGTCATATATGAAAAGGTTGTGAATTAAAAACAAAGTTTTTGATTAAAAAGCTGTTTATTCTCACAATAACAAGCACAAAATGACAAGTCAAGAACTTACAAGCTATAATGACCATATGCTAGGGTGTTGATGTTGTTTGGACAAACATATCTCTTTATCATCCTTATTACTTAAAGCTAACTTGTTAATTACTACAGTTTTTACATTGTGCTTCTTTGATTGAAAAAGTTCTTACATCTCTTCTCATATTTTCATTTTTAAAACAAACAATCTAAATAGTTTTGAAAAACTATAGTCTTATCCACGACAGCCTTTGAAATTCCTTTAGCTTTTTTCAATCTTAGATTATTGGATTCTTGTAAATAATCATCATTTGTTGTGCGGTAGGCATAAAGTTTAGGTCGTAAACCTACAAACTCTACAATTGGAATCCCTGTACATTCGTCTTTAAATTTGCCTAATGCTTTTTTGTTAGATGCATCAAAACACTTATGATCAAAAGGATAGTTGGATAAGTCGAGGTGTTGCTTTAGAATAGGATTCTCAAAGTCTTCATACAAGTCCTCAGTAAATACTTCATACAAAAAAGAATCTGTATCAAGATATAAAATGTTGATTTTTTTTGTTACCATAAAAAGGTTTTACAATGTTGTAGTGAAAGTTATACATGTGAAGTTTGGACAACTCCAAGACAGTGAATCCTACATAAATTGGTTTGTTAAAACAAATCTTATCTTTGGATAGCTCAATAGCTGCAATATTTTCACCATATATTATTCTATTCTTAAAATTAGGCTTTGAAACTAACTTATCTACTCTTTTGCTATTAGTAACTAGTTCTAAATCAATTCTTTTCCTAATGTTTTCAATTGTTTTTCCAAACATTGCATTGTTTAGTAATTTGTAAAATTCTTTCTCAAAATCGTTTTTTGATTCTTTTCGTTTTTTTTAGTATTAAAATCTATGTAAGGTTTTAACCAACAACTCTGGGAAAACTTTAGAATTCTATGAATCTTTTTCAACACAAGACCGTTTTGCAAAGCTTGTTTTAAGTTTAAATAATGACAAACATATTTTTTTTTATCCGTTAATGTTGTTAACAGCTTGATCTGTTTTGATCCTGGAGGACGTTTGTTTTCAGGGAGAAAAAGGTAAATCATTATGTTCCTCATGAAGATGTTGTGGATAAGATAGATCACACTCTAGAATGTAACCATTTTCTCCTTCATCAGGCTTTGTCATAACATCAAAAATGTTTTATCGTTCCCTTTTTTAACCATCTAAAGTTTTCTTTCGGTATTGGTTGAGACATTGAAAAAACCATACAAATTATTTGCATCAATGTAAGTAAGAAAACTGACATCTTTACCAGCATCAAAAAGATGATCCTAAATAACTATTGTTAGCTTTTGCATAGCGTTTAACACATTGGGTAATTCCTCCTCTTTATTCCCTTTTCGATAAAACATATTACATATCATAATCATGAATCAGCTCAAGTTCAACTTTAGTATACTTTAGCATAGCATCAAAAGGTAAGACTAGGTAAGGTAAAATAATGTGCTGGATCTAATTCATAATTATTTATACAAACTAATCTAAAGTTTTCAAATACATCACAGAGTAACAACACATCGGTTTTCAGATACAAATCGCTATAATCACCGAGGGTTTGACAGTTAAATGTATTCCATACTTTTTCAGCATGTTCATAGTCCGTGTCCGATATTTCGCTTAAACCCATACTATTATAAAATTGCGCTTTAGCAGGGAGTTGAGTTACATCAAGTTTCTCCCAACTATCGGTAAACTCATATGGATACACTCCTTTTCTCGTTACAAGACACAAGTCTTCATCACGAAAAAAACATTTTTGTGTGAATAAATTGATCATTTTTCAAATTTTTAACCAAAGAACTTAGACTACTTGCCATGAACCTAAACTATCTATGAACCTTAATTTAATACCGCTATCTGTGTGTTTTACATAAGAAATGTATTTCTCTTTGGTGTTAGGAACAACATCAACTTTATTTTTGATCAAGTCCTAAATGTTTAATAATAAAATGGGTATCATAATTAGAACTACCGTGAATTATAACGGGAAGAGATTTTTGATCTTGTCTTTTTAAATTACAAGAACCGCATAAACACTGCTCTGAATTTACCAGTTAAGTGACAATGGTCTCTACAAGGAGCATTAAGAGCCTCACTAAATTCTGTGTTACAACATTCACAGTGGGTGGCTGACTTAAAATCTATCACTTTCTTCCCTAGTAAGAGGTAACATGGGTACGTTTACATTTAACAAATCACCAAATCAGATTTGCTATAGATTTAATGTTACTCTACAAATTTTAAACCGGCATTAGGACCTCGATAGAGATAGGGCTCATTAGGCAAACTGTTTACAATTTCTAGTGGTAACATATTTTCGTTGATAGCAAAATATGCACAGAAGCTCATTGGTTCATGTATTTCTTTTACTGTTACATGTTGAGATTGTTTGTTACATTCTTCAGAGCTAGGTTTTTTTAGAATAGACTCAAAATCACAATACATACTATAGGTACTTTATACTTAAAATGAAAGTTATTAAAAGATAAATAAGTAGGATCATCCTCATTATCTGTAAGATGAGGCATAACAACCTTTACGGGTTTGTTAGGAACACAGTCTTTTCTATGTTTTTTTAACAGTTTTTTAGCACGTAAGCCTTGAAAATTTTTTAAACAACTTTTCCAAAAAAGGGGGCCTTCTTTAGTTTTTCATTTGTAACTACTAATCTAGAAAAATTATTAATATAAAAATAGGGGGCTTACTCCACATTGTTAGAAAATAAAAAACAAATTATGTGACTTTTTTCTTTTAACCCCCTTTTCAGAGGTACCCTCATTTTCTTGTTAAGTCCATATCTTTTTACTAACAGTCGGATTTTTTTTTTTAAATTTCCCCATTGTTTTAGAGGTTTGGGAAAAATGAATACCTTTTAAAAATTAAATTTTTGTTGTAAAAAAAATATTGTTTTTTCGCGCCCCCTGTGCACACCCTTTAAAAATGACTAAAATTGCCCCCTTAAAGCACTCGTTATCTTAATTTCGGATTGATTACTGTTTTTTTTTAACCATTGCTGGGCAAGGTATAAAAATACACCCTAAGCGGTTTTTACCTGCGGAAGTCAAAACCCCCAAAATGAGAAAGTCCACCCATCCCTTTCTTAAATGTTCACCTCTTCCTACAAATTTTTTTTAAACATTTTTTGTACAATTGGGAAAGGAAAGTTTCTTTCAAAATTTTTTTCTGGTTTTAATGGCGAGGTGTTACCTCTTGGCAAAGAGGTTTTAAATAAGTGCATAAGACAATTTAAATTAATAGCACATTTCGGTATGCCCCTGTTAAAAATTTAACGTTGGTTTATCCCATGTTGTTGGGGGAAAAAAACCCCAAAATTTTAAATAATTCAAAATGTTTTTAAGGAAAAAAAAATTTTAATATTCCTTGAAAGCGGTTTTTTCCGATAAATCTCAAAAACGGTAAAAAATTCAAGCGTCTCCCTTAGCAACTTGTAGGTAGAGGTTCTTCCTAGCCTGTTCATACCGGTAAACTGGGTGTATTCTTACCCCTTGTAAAATTTGAATGAAAAACTAATTAAAAAAAAAAAAAAAAAAAATTTTAAAGGGTTAAATAAAGAAAGAAATATCACTTAACTAACCCTATTTACATAAAATGTTTATTCTTTCTTTCTGATAAATCACCTTAATTTTTTTTTCTTGTTTTTAACCTTTTTACCAAAAATAGTTAAAATAGAAGAAGTTTTTTTGAGTTTCCTTTTCATAACCTTTTGTGGAACAATAAAAAAAAGCCTTTTTTTTATACCATCTGCCAATACATGCATTTAAAATGCAATATTTTAGGTTTTTGTTTTAGAAAATTTGATTTTTATTAAAGCGTACCCGCTCTCCCGGAGAAGAAAACCCTTTAAACTTTTTTTTATTTTTTAAAACCCTTTAAATTGTTGACTTAAGGTATTGGACCCTTCCCTTTTTACTTCTAAAAAAAGGGGTATCAAAGTCTGATTCAGATTTTTCCTGTCTTCCCAAGAAATGAGTTGATGAAAACGATGAATAGAAGAAGATAAGAAGAAGAAGGGGGGAGGGAGGTTGAGGTGATCGAGATTTCTTAAGTTTTTTTTTAAAAAAAAATTTTTGTTTTAATTTTTGATTACCTTCTTTCTTTTCTTTTCTTCTTTTCATTTTTAGTGAGCCCCCAAAAGGGGAAAAAAAAATTTAAAAATTGAATTCAGCATTAAAAAATTTTGGGTTATTTTTTCCCCTTTCACGGTTTTTTTTAAAAAAATTTGGTTTAAAAAAAGAATTCTTCTCGATGTTTTAATTCTCAGTGAGCAACGGGACCTTTTTTGATAAATCTACTGGGTTAATTGTACATTGGAAAAAAAAAAGTTATAATTGTGTTAATCAAAACTAGGGCCATAGCTCAAAGTTGTTTTTTTTAAAATTTCGCATTTTTTTAGTCCCTTGATGCCTTCTCCCCATATCCCAAAAAATTTTAACCCCCAACGTTTTAAAAAAATTTTAATCAAAAATTCAAGTGATCAAGCACCCCCTACTTTTTAAGAAAAGAAGTGCTTTTCTTTGGTTGGTCAACCAAAGGGGATAGATTCATGGATTCATTGTCGAACCCGGTTTCCACGACATGAGGGGGTTGCCCATTTTTTGCTTTTAAAGAAAAAAAAAAATTAGTTAACCCCTTAAACGCTTAAAAAGTTAACAAAAAAATAATATTTTTTTTTAACTTAAAAAAATTCTTAAAATTTATAATTTTTTTAATACTAAAACCACTAGCCCCAAAAAACCCCTGTGTTTTCCCCTCACGGTTCTCCCCCTTTTAGAAAAAAAAATTTTAAATCAGGATCAGTTTTAAATTCAAAAATCAGTTGTGTTCCTTTTCCCCTTTTTTTAAATAAAAAAAATTTTTTTTGAAATGATTAAATGTACAACACCTACTTTCCCCTTAGCCCCTGTCAACAAAAACCCGCCCCAAAAATTTTAATTAAAAATTTTGGGGTGAACCCAAACCCCCGGATCTGGGGCCCTTTTCTATTTTTAAAAGTTTTCGGGTTTTGGGTTTTTTTGCTTTCTGTTTTAAATTTTTAAATTTTCTGCCAAATTTCTGTATACAAAATAATAGGCACTCCCCAAAAAAAATCAAAAAAAAAGCTAAAGGGGGAGCTTTTTTTGGGGGGGGGAAAAGGGGGTTTTCCCAGTTAAAAAAGGCACAAAACCCCAGTTAAGACTTGGGGCATTTTAAAAAAAAAAATAAGTTTTACTTTAAATTTAAAACTGTTTTTGAAATAATTTTGTATGTTACAAAAACAGAGAACTTACTTAACACCCCAAGGTTTCCTTTTCTCTCCCCTTTTTTAAAAAAAAAATTACTTATTTTTTTTTTTAAAAATTTTCGATAGAAAACTTGTTTTAAAACACCGAAAAGGTTTTTTCCTTTTTTTTTTCCCCCGGGTTTTAAAAATTTTAAATTTTTAAAATTTTAAAAGGGGGAAAAAAGGGGTTTAAAAAAGCAAGGTTTCCATTTTTTTGGGTCCATAAAACTAATTCCCTTATTATTTTTTTTAAAAGTGTGTAGAAAATTTTTTTTAAAAACCCCCAAGGGTTTTTCCCTTTTCTATCACACTATTTTATGTTTTTAAATTGGGTTTAAAAAGAGAAGCGGCGATTTAGAAGTCAAAAAATTTAACTTGACCCAACCCTTTTCTGAAAGGGAAAAAAGTATTTTCCCCCTCCAGAACTAAAGGTTTGGGGGTTTAAAGGGGGGGAACACGTGTTGATGGGGAAAAATTTCATTTTTAAAACATTCAAAAGGGTTTTAAAGGGGGGAAAAATTTTTGGGGCAAAATGTAGTAAAAAAAAGGGGAAAAAAAGGGGGCAAAAAAAAAAATGTGATATTTTTTAGGAGAGGGGGCGTTGCAAGCATTTTCCCCCGGGGCTTTAAACACTTTTTAAAAGGGGTTTGGGGGTTCAAAAAAACCCCCTTTTTTTTTAAAAAAAAAAATTTTGGGTTTTTAGAAAAAAACATTTATCAGGGGGGCGGGTCAATTGATATAAAAGGGTTTTGTATAAGAATATTATCCCAAATTTATTTCGGGGGCTGTTAAATCTTTCAAAATTCTATCTTTATTGGGGGTGTTTAACCCCAAAAAAAAAATTAATACCTCAGTAAAAAGTTTTTTTTTTAAAATTTAAAAAATAAAATATATTTATAATTTTAAAATTTTGGGGTTTTTAAATAGTTTAAAAAATTTAAAAAAAACTTTTTTTCTTTCTCTGCAATTTTAAGGGTTTTTTAATGGGAAAATTTTACCCCCCCATCTTTTTGAAAATCTCTTCAACTTTTTTAAGGGCATCCCAAAAAAAAAATTTTAAAAATTTTTTTTTTTCTAGTAAATTTTTTCACAAAATTTTTTTTTATCTAAAATTTTTAAATTTTTTGAAAAGTTGTAACCCTTTTCAAAAATTTTTTCCTTAGGCTAGCTGCCATACTTGAAACTTGAGAGTCTTGTACGCGTTGTTTGTATTTCCCTTTGGGCGTGGGAAAACCCGTGCTTTTTAATATTTTTAAAAACCCCAAAAATTTTCCCAAAAAGAAGTTTAAACGAAAAAAACTCTGAAAATTTTTTTCATTCCCCGGGGGCTGTAGAATTTTGGGGGCCTATTTCTCAAAACTCTTAAAAAATTTTTAAACTTTTCTTTGTTTTTGACATTTTTTTAAAAATTTTTTTTCCCCCAAAAGTGGGGTTTTTTAAGGGAAACAAAAAAATCAACTTCAAAGGGCCCAGAGGTGAAGAAATTTGCGTACGAAACCCGGGGGGTTTCCCAAAAACGAAAAAAAAAAAAATAGTTTTTGGGGTGCGGGGTTATCAATTGGGTTTTTTTTTGGGTCAAATTGGGTTTTTAATTGGGGGGGGGGGGTTTTCTGGCAAGTGCTTATCTTAAAATATGCGGAAAAGGCCCAAAAAGGGGGGGCATGATTAAAAGGAAAACCCCCCCAGAGGATAAAAAAGGGGTTAAAGGTTTGTCCCCCCCAAACTACTTTTTTCATACTGTCCTTGAAAGGGTTTGTTTTTTTTTACAAAACCCCGTATAAAAAAAAAAATTTAGATGAAATTTAAAAAATTTAAAAATTAAAAATTCCCCAACCCCCGTTTTTTTTAAAGGGTCGTTGCAAAAAAAAAACACGACTTTTTTCCCCCGACCCCCAAAAGGGACCCCTGGAAAACCCAAATTTAAAATTAAAACCCCGGGGGGCCAGAGTTTTTTTTCCCTGGCCCCCCCTTTTCTATTCCGGGTTGTTTTTTTAAATCTCCCTCTATTTAATTTTTTCCCCCCCTTTTTTTGGTTTTTCCCCGGATTTTTTATCCTTTTCCCCTTTTTTATCTTATTTTTTGTATCAGTATCCCGAAAAATAAAAAAGGGAAAAATTTTCGTAGGAAATTTTTTGGTTTTTCCCCTTTATCCTTTTAATTTTTAAAAACCGGGAAAATGAAGATAATTGAAAAAGTCCCCCGGTTTTTTTTTTTTTTTGTTTTTTTCTTCTCTGGTTTTAAAAAAAAGGGGAAAAACGCCCAAAAAATTTTTTTTAAAAATCTACCCGTTTTAT
>NW_025780147.1:0-51236 GCF_021130785.1 Homalodisca vitripennis | reverse complement strand
TAGTTTCAACATGCGCAATACCGGATAATGTTGCGGTCCATTTCACTTCCTTACTATCCACATTGTATAATGAAAGGTTAATTAGTTGTGCCCAGATATACTTTTCGTTATTTGATGCTATTAGTTTGTCGACGAAGATAGTATCAAGTAGAATGGAATATGTTGGTATTGTGGTGTTTGTATTTCAATTGATGAACACTTGCAATGATTTTAAATGAAATACATAGTATTTCAGTGTTAAACTAAACGACTAATATACACATAACAACACAGTTCATTTAGTGTTGAAAAAGGCTTTCCTAGGATTGTTAAGAATATCAACATATTAAAACGACCAAAATAAAATGTTTGAGAACCTAGTTTGATGAGAACAGTTCGATCCTGGGCAGAGAGCTGTTTATAAGTTATAACCCAAGTATTATAGCTATAAATTAAATTGCAGTTTAACCATTGTTTTTCTCATATTTTAGATTCTACTCCGGGTCATTTACAATAGTAAATAGTGTAAAGCTGGAGATGAAGCGTACGTGTTAATCTGAGGAAGGTGTCGGCTTGCAGATCTTGAAATGCATTGTTATTAATTTATAGTGTCATTGGAAATTTGCAAATGTTTGGAAAAGTCCTGTTTTCCTTCACATGTGCTTATTCCATCTATTACATAAAATTACGAACTTGAATTTAGTACAGGAAATTAATTGTTTCTTTTTTTCATTTACATTATAAAATACGGTTGATATTTTTTATACTTTAATTCTTCCTTCACAGTAAAAATTTTTAATTTCCGTTCATTAAGGCATAAAAGCGTGGCCTTAAAAAATGATACACTTCACAGTAACCCTCCGTAAAACCTTTTAATATAAACTGCTGCCATGCCGCCTATTTTATTTCAAAATTTAATAACAAAATAACATTCTTGAACGTTATTGTTTTTATAAGTTATATTCGTAATTTAATTAATTCGTTGTTGGAGGTAAAACCTACTAAAATTACTAAACGACACTTTTTACCAAAAATAAGCACCGTTTATATAAGGAATTTTTCATGTAGTAAAACACCAAATGACTTTTCTGTTAAAGAAACTATTTTAGAAACAAATTTAGAACGTGTTTGCTTTATCACGAAATCCATTCACTTGAAAAATAAATCACTCAGTATGACTATTTATCAGCCTAAATTGAACAAAATTTAAACAGGAATAATACCTAAGAAAATGTCTAATAAGCACATGCCTAATTTTCTGGTATTGTGTTAGCGATTTGAATTGAGCCGATTGGATTTTGCAAAAAGTCAATTTAAAATATGTAATTATATCTTATGGGTTGCATGACAGCAAGAAGATCATAAAACTCTCTAGCATTATTTTGATAAATAAAGCTGTAAAAGATTAATTCGTAATTCCATTCTTGCAAACCATTGTACTGTACTGAAATGCTAAAAGCGCACACATTTATGTTCATTATGAAAGATAAATATGTAGAAGGAAATCGAAATTCATTCATGTACTCTTGAAAGTTATTAACACCTTACTGGTACTTTATTCCCATTGTAAATGTCATGAAATAATTGTCCATTGCTCCCTAAAAGAGTTCCTATGTTATTCCTGGTATACAGAAGAAATTCTTACAATATCTGAACATAGGCTAACTGAGATTACACACCTTAAAATCAGTCAACTTCTTTGGGTATAAGCTTCTTGTGTACTGTACCTTATTTTTGTGAAGCCTTTCTTGAAAAGTGGTAAAATCTAAATTAAATACAGCAAAATTACAATGGGAAACTTACGTATCGTATTCACTGTATAAATTGTTCTAATGAGCACCCAGAGACCTACTAAAGGCATATTATTGGGAGGAAGTTACCGAGCAGCCAAACATCTAAATAAGTTCTGTTAGGACCTATGTAGGGTTCTGTAAATAAGGTCAACTTATATATTTTCAAATATAAAGATAGGTATATTTTTTAAATTTTACGTTTTTTTAACCAAAATAAGGTGTATTCATCGCCTGATCAACGTTTATACCGGAATTCTGGTAAAATTGTAACAGATATAAATATGAATGTTATTTTTGAATAGTTAGTTTTGAATAGTACTACTTATATTGCAGGAATTGGCTCACATACTATTTAAAAATTCAGTTCATGTTTTTGCGGTCTAACTATAGTACGTGTGATATGTAAGTACCCTAAATAGAAAGTTTTGCTAGTGTTCAATATAAAATTTACTAAGCAGCGATGTTCCGATTAAAGAAATTGCTTTAAGGGAGGAAGTAAAAGCAAGATTTATTTGCTTTTTAAAATTTAATAGAAATTTTAAAACGATAAAGTCAATACTAAAATACACTTTATTTCGCTCCAGTTATTTTTTAAACAAATAAGTTACGGGTAACTAATTCAAATTATATAGATCAATAAGCACTTCTCACTTCGTTAGATTGAGAGGAAATTAAAGCAGGAAATAATCACTCGACTAATAGTCTGCAGAACTTAAATGTAGCTGGGAACGGAACTCAGTTAAGACCACAGACACTGCTGAGGAGATTATATTAATTCTCTAGAGATTTCACATCTCACCACTAACTGTACAATTATCCGTAGATTTAGCCTTAGATAGTCTGCAGTGTACTATACCTCTCAGTTGTTACTCTAATGCACATGTATGTTATGTACATGCACATCGTGTTACATGTGGTTATCACATCATAGAATACTACATGTTCGTAAAGTACTATATGCTATATAAATGATGGCAAGAGATAGTACTTTACCCTATATAGTAAACCATTGTTTTATTTTTAATATATGCTATAAAAAACAGAATGTAAAATATAATGTGTATAGCGTATGTAAATTATTTTTCTTGATCTATTTAAAGAAAATAAATTAAAACTCTGGTTAAAGGTTTAATTAATGTTTGATTGAAGGGGTTTTCCCGACAAGAGAGTGTTTATGGCGCTAGAAATGGGGACATATAGATAAAGTTTCCGGATATGATTAATATGACAAGGTTTGGATGATAGAGTCATATGAAAAATCATGATATAGTCCCTATGTGGTGTGTTGGAAAAAGCCAATATCTGAAACAAGTTGGATAGATGCGCAATAGGGGTTGCAATATTCAGTATACAAACATTCTAACTCCAATATAGTCTGTTAAAAAAGGCGAAGTATACGTGTCTTTGATAATCAGATGATTTCTACCCACCAAGAATCATTTGAATTATTACAAAATGACCCATTACAAATCTTGTTTGTTTATACAACTTAAATTTTAATCTTATGCAGATTTTTTGTGCCAATGCACTATCACGATCATGTCACTCAGAGACCGGAGATGTCAGTAGTAGAACCTTCATAGCCGACTGACACGAACGTGTAAAAAGTCGGATACCCCATCGAGAACCCTTAGGAGCATTCAATTCTCGCTGGTTTATACCTTCCATTTAAACCTACACTAGTACAGCAAAAACCGATGAGTTGCTTAAATTTGGATAATCTTATGAATATCCATGAGCAGTACATCACCGACCGCAAATGTCTAGATATTGGAGTGCAAGATAGCTTTTAAAAGACTAGTCTTCTATGGGAGATGACTGTTGGAGTTGGTGGGTGTCCCTAGTGTTATTGCCTGTTGATGGCGTAGGTAAAAGAGCGTGATAACCACTGCCTGTTTTGACCGTGAGACTGGAAGATAGCTGGCTTCTCCTTCTTCCAAGGAAATCACTGAGATTATTGCCCAAAATCTTTCCCCATGGATTTCGACAGAAGGTGGCCCCCTATCTCCACCCTTATCCATACGGAATATCCCTGTAACTGAGAAAGCAGCGCAAATATCATTAAAAGAATCATTAGAATTTCTACAGTTCTGGTTCTAATTATGTAAAAAACAATGGGGAAACACATTTCTCTAAGCTAAAGGTCTATATATTGGTAATCCAATCGTCTTAAAGTTTTTTATAACAGTGTATGTAATATTAGTGAAATAATCTCAGCGAAAAAATTAAAGTATATAACCGTACTGTATTCTATACTTAATCGACAAAATCATATATTTCTTGAAACTCTGATGTTGTCGCGGAAACAAGCAGACGTAGATGGTCGTATATTCCGAGTGCAGATATAAGAGGATCTACTGTAATGAAACGTCACATTTCATTAAATTAATATATCTTTTTTCAATTTACTCTTGCTTTGAAACGGAATAAAATGATTCTAAGAACATCAAGTATCATCCATCACTTATTCACTTATTGGAGTCAATTGAGTGGAATCAGCGAAAGCAACTCATAATTCAAACTGTGTTATGCTAATGTGTAAAAAATTCCTCAAATCTAGTGGGTGCAGTGATAATAGAAAATAACTAAATCAAGCAAAATCCTCCGTGGCTGCCTCTTGAATGGATGGTCTTTGCAAGCTGCTTGCTTCTATTCTTTGGTATAGGTTAAATAGGCCGTTATGTGAAATGTTAAGGAGAGATTCTTAGCCAAATAATTACTTTGTTGAATAAGATATCTCCTTTAATGTTTTATCGCAGTATCTACTTCATACGTGAAAAAATGTGGTTTTATAACGCCCACATTGAGAAGCAATAATAAATTATTCTACTAACACATACCGTATGCTTTTTCTCTTAATTGCTCTGAAATTTGATAGGAGTTTTCATGTCTGTGTAAAGTTTTAGTTGTGACAAAATATCCCCTTACACTTAGGGTTAGGTGAACCCATAACGATTTTTGGTTAAGATAAGATAACATTGTTTACTTTTGAGACTTTGGAGTTTAGTTCTGATGTAATTTGAATTTAGTTGTTAAGTTAAGTTTTCATTCTTTTTCTTTATTCCTGGATTGCTTCAGAAACTATTACATTGTTGTATACACTATGAGGAGTTCATTAGTAACAATTAACCAAAAAAATATATACAAAAACATTTAGTATCCAAAAACTATAAATATTAGCTATTTCATACAGAAATAATTCAAATGGAAGATTTAATGTGAAACATTTATTCATGAAACATGAATTAACCACCACTTGTGTGTAAATGGGTTGCTTGAATTCAATCTGGCTACCATCAAAATATCGAATCACAAATTTTCCTCATATGCATAACTAGTTAGAGATTTTAAACATTGATAACATTGGAATACGGGACTACATTAACCACGAACTGTGTCGGGAACGTAATAATTCAGATTCCAAACAGATAGTACGTCATTTGTTTTTATTGCCAGTATAGTGGGTAAAGAAGACACTTCCGGAGAATAGGCTATTTCCTTCTGAATAGGAGAAAATAGGATGTAGTACTTGACTATTTATCCCCAAATAAAACAGGATAAAAGTGAGCGGAGTGCAGAGAGAAAAAAATATCATAAAAACTCTCTGAAGATTTTCTGTACTTATAAAGCATTCATACTATGGACAGGTACAAGTTATAATAGAGTATTCCTGCTCCTTTACAATCTACAAATGTAGTAGAATAGTTATGAATTGTAAGAGTTATTACCAATTTTTGGTTAAACAGTATCAATATGATCTTTTTCATTTCATTTAACTTATAAAATACTATGTTTAAAGCTCACTTTACTACAAAAAGAAATACTGAGGTATAATATTTTAAAACTGAACATAGTTTTCATGCTTCGTTCATTGGCTAAAGTATACCAATACTTAAAGAGAGGCCCGCTGAAAAAATATGCCAGATTAAGCATTATATTATTTCAACGCTAGATGACTACATATAAATCATGATTTAATGTAACCATGTCTGTCTTGTTAAAGAATAACATGAATCCCCCCGTGTAAGTAACATACCAGTCCTCAAAACAGTGGCACGGCTAAATATATTACAATAGTTACACAGCTGAACATAATATATGCTATATGTAGCAGGTAAGGCGTTTTGAAAATGTACAGGCATTACTAACGTAACAGCTCTGGTATAAACGTTAAAGATTCACTTATGAAATAAACAGGTTAAGTTTTAAAATGCCCCTCCCCTAGTTTATACACATCAGATATCTAATCCGAACCCACGCTATTGATTATTGTACGCGTATACCAAGTACTTCATCAAGTTTATTTATTATTTTAGATAAAGTTTATAATATTTACCGTTATCTTGAAAATATTGATCCAAGTAGCCTAATAAAATGAGCTAACTTTAGACTTGGGATTGAGTGAAAACATGTTCCACAAAAAGAGGTGTGGAGTACATCTTTTTAAATTTATTGAGAGTAGTTTATGTAAATAAAATGTAAATTTATATTTAAAAATAGTTTAGTACAGTACCCTCCAGACCTCAGAAACTAACTACAGTATGTATTTATTACAAAACAAAGAAGACTTCCAAAAGTTTTTAATTAAATATCTGCCACAACATCAAAGATTACGAGGAGAGAGAACAACTTGGCGTAGACGTTGCTGGGTGATGTATGTGGCAGTTATAGCGTTACCCGCCAGCTGTCGCATAACATCGCGATGGTTAGGGGCGATTGTTGTGTGTGCTGAGTTAGCTTGAAATCTAAAAACCATTTTATACTTGAGAAACACTCCAATTCATCACGCTTTTGAGTTAAATGATTTTTATTAAAGTTTTTGCTTCTTATTTAAAAAAATTATAAGTAATAAATCTGTCGATTGGAACATTATTACTCAGTCTAGTTTTAAATGAGTAATATGAAATTTACATATAACATTGTAACACATTTATCCTATTGACATCAGCAATAGACACGTAGCTTAGCTTACTATTAGTATAAAAAAAGTAATGCAGTTGATTTGTGTTCTTTATTAATTCGAAATTGATAAGAAATGTTGAGAATGTTCGAATCTATACATTTCGCCGTTTTTATTTAAGTTTATATTAACAAGTATGTATTTTAAACTTTTTTAAAGTTTGCAAACAGGTTTCTAATTTTAAAAACGATTATTGGCATGTCCTGAATGGGTTATCCGTATACAATAACTGAAACACTAATAGCCTAACTCCTCGTGTTGAGGAAATGCAATAAGTGTTTCATGTTTAGTACAATAAATCTCACCGAATTTTTCATTAAATGCTGTAAAGTTCAGCAAGATTGGAGGAGGCCGGAACAATCACCGCTAATCTCTGGTTCCGGCGAAGCGCACAGCCTTAGTAATCAAGTTAGAGCTACAGACGTAATCGTGTGGATTCTGTTTGCCTCTTCACAGATTTAACATCCCTCCTTTTGATTGGGCAAGCCACAATAGTTTTCTAGAAAATTGTAAGTTTTAGTGATAAATGCGAAAGAAAAACATCAATAATGATATACTACAAAGGCTATTTACTTCAAATTACTTGTTGTAACCAGTTTTCACCTGCTTTATCGTTATATTTATGTAAGCTTTGTTCTGAACAGCACAAAAAAAGAATTTATGATGTTTAAGACGATCTGATTACCACGTAAACTCAAAAGGTTAATTTTAAAAGGGAGTAGTAAAATATTTAATCGGTGTTGAACTTCAGTACATTTTTAATAATAGTTTTTATTATGGGCCCTATGTACGAATTTTTAATTAAAAAACAATATATACTGTTAGAGCTCACGAGAATTGACTTTGCAACTGAGATAGACCAATTTTACTTGATGGAGTTCACTATACTGATACTGGAAATGGGTGGTGATCCTCAACAACTAAAAAATATGAATTATTTGGTATAATTGTTTTATCCTCACTTTCTATATTGTATTACTATCAGTATAAAGTGTTATTGGTACTGTGTACAAGACACAGTGAGAATCACTTGTTCCTGAAAGCATTCTACGCCTCAATTGGCCTCAGTGGCTGATTTAAGGAGAAAACCTTATACTGCAGGTTTTAATCCATTACTAGCTGTTACCTAAGGCTTCGCAGATAATTTTTAAATACCGAAGGGGAAAACATTTTTGAGTCCCTGCAACATTTAAAAATAATCGATTGTATGGTTTGGTGTGAGAGAAGTATTGTTGTTTCAGGACTGTAATCTGGAAAAAATGGATCGTTGAAAGTGTGCTAGTGTATATTTCTGTTTTTTCACTAAGCTACTATTAAAATTTCATAAATATAAAATTGTTAAGGAAGATTACCAATTTGAAGTAATGTATGTGAAAATATCTACAGCTTTGTTCGCAGCTAAGGTTTGTTTTAAAACAGCGTTTAAATAATGTTTACAATGCATTAGATAGTAAATCTTGAGTAAAAGTTAAATATTACTATTATCATACTATATAGTTATATTTATTTCTGGTCAAGCACTGTACACGTAATATTTTATAAACTTTTATTGTAGACTTATATATGAGACACTTTCTCAAACTTCAGCTGAAAGTGTAAACAGCTGTTTAGTGTCTGATACATTTGGATTGTGAATCATAAATATTACCATTTTTTTTCTAATTCCAAAATATTCTAGTTAATCTTTCCGATCTCTATCTTATAAACCTGCTTGTATTTTAAACAAATTATGTTATAAAAAGAGTTAGAGAATTTGTAGAAATCATTCTTGTCATTAGCGTTAGCAACACATTTTGGCGATTCCTTTTTACCTATAAGATGTTTTTTTAATTATCTAATATATCGCTACTTAAAAAAACATCAAGACGCTAAGGTATAAACAAAGGCACACATGTATAAATAATGGAGTTGTTACTTACTACGTTTAATATGTTGACAATTGCAAGATGTCAAATGTTATTAGGAAAAGTAATATTGGAAGCGTGCAAATACATTATTTGCTACCGTCATGATTCTCGAATCGCAGTATTGTGGAGGATTAGTTGTGCAGAATAGATTATATTTCTAAGTTAAAAACTTAGTTTTACTTTCAATGAATCATAAGTTAATGATTAGAAATTTTTGACTGACTAGTTGTAAGTTTACTCAATTCTTTAAAAAAATAATATGTCCTGAAGATAATAAACTAGTTAATTAATGCATTAAACTGAAGGGCGAATAGGGCCATAATGAAGATGGAATCTGGTGTAATTTATAAAAATATATAAAGAACTAAAACACATTTTTCATCCAAATAAAATTATTATTTCTCTCCATTTACGTGTTGTCTGACTGATAAATTTATGACTTCAGTGATCAAATGAAGATGTACATGTTTGAGATATGACGCGAGAGATAGATACACGCTTGATTGCTTGCAATATCTGAATACGTTACTGATTGGATCTGAGCTGTTACACAATGTTATTGAGCTTGTAGCGAATATATTCTTGGTTCGATAGTAAATTTTATTGCATTTTCCTGAAAATACATACGGTCTTGTAATGTTCCCTCATTCTGTTTGTACAGTTAAAATAAATTATAATTGTCTGACCATATTGTATAATATAACCCACTAGATTAATTTTTAAACTATTAGTCGATACACTCTTTTGATTGTTGAAAGCTTAACGTACATAAAGTTTGTAGAGTAAGGTTCACTATTATAGACAGTCTAGTTACTTATTTATTGCCTTCACTATAACATCTAAAGATGCGTGTGCTTCGATATGCTTTCTATAAATGTTTATTCTTATAATTAGCCTTTTAATCTGTAAAGTCATTTTAAATTTTAGGACGAATAAAATATTTGTTATAATGCAAACATTATGTTCATACACGAAACTATAAACCTGATATGTCTGATTTGCAGTATGACCTGTTTCTTTTAAGACTTCCAAAACAAAGAAGTATTTTTAGTTAGTTCATCCTCAAAGGTCGGAAGTTTCTTATCCAGAGAGACCACCACAAAAGATTCATTAAAGCTTTAATAAGCTACCAGTTTCAGAACTCCCTATAATTAAGGCAAGTTTAATTTGGTTATATGAAAGAACATAGAATTTGCATTTTGTTTTAAAATACAGACGAAAGAAGCGATGCTGCATACATAAATATGTTAACTAAAAATTGACAACTCTTTTGATTCTCCTGTTTGTAATAAGCCTGTGATATTATATTTAAAAAGGTATTTTTGGCTTTACTGGAAAACAAAATTAGAGAGTAAATATTCACAAATTATAATCATACATTTAAAAATTTGTATATATTATTAGAAAGATTTGTTACTATCGTTAGTATTTTTAATGAAGTATATTTTATCGTTTTCCGAAATTGTACATAATCAAGCAAAGTTTATTTTAACTTACTGAAAATAAAAATAAAAATATTCTTTTTTAAATTTATTATTATTTTATAATTATAACAGAGGGTACCCTCTTCAAAATGTATGTGTTGTTTAGTCATGTACGGAAACAGATAGTAAAGGACATATTACATTTTTGGAAATAAAAGTACTCTGTTTTCCTGAAGGTTTGGTTTTTTCGGACCTTTGTACATTTCGTTTGACAGTTAACAGTATTTTATCAGTGCATTCTAAATTTTACTAAACATTGACCAATGTTACAATTGCTTACTATAATGTCTCTTGTTATTCTGGTATGTTAAAGTGTATTCTGTAGATAGTAAACATACCAGAATAACAGTTATAAGTACACATAATTATGATACAACTACATAATATAAGATTTCTTCCTCGCTATTTTATTGAACTAAAAAGATCCGCCACTATTATATATAAGTTTATTTTAAGGCATGTTTATAAATTTACAGAGTATTTTGGTGTATCCGTCCATTGAATACCAACTCACTATCAAAATATCTTTTTTACTAAGCAACTGGTATGAAAATTGTAATTTCTCCAAGTAGCTGATATGTGAAGCTAAAACAATAGTAATTCGAATTAACAACTTGTATATGAAGATCAACTTACTATCATAGCAAAGATTTGACTAATCAGCAGATTTTAAGCAAAACAAGATTAATTCGAATATGCAGTCAGTATCTGAAGATCAACTTACTGTTCCATTGTGAACAACAAAGCCTCCGATATATGAAATAATCCATACTAACCAAAAATTTATCATTCTGAAACACCCAAAAATTCAGTATATGTTCACGTCAAAACGGTTGTTATTCATTATATACTTTACTTTTGAGACAGGTCAAGCCTACAAGACTAATAATCACGAATAATCACGATCACACAGTCTTTTTTTGTCTGTATAGATATTCTTATACATTTGAAGCAGTTTTCAAAACTACGAGGGATGAAATATGAAATTCACGTATACGTAAATAAATTAAACCTCATAACGTTTGTCATGAACGTTCAATAATTATAAAATAAAACCACTATGAAGAGACATTACATTAAATAAAACAATAATGGCTTTGTAATAAATTCACGTAGTTTGTAAAGTCACATAATGAACTTTATAGGTTCTAGTAAATCTTTTAACATCCGTAGTCCGGTGATTGTGACAATTGGATTTCAGATAATCTGAAAACGCGTAAACGTTCAATAAGTTAATTGAGATCCAGCCAGCTCCGAGGTTAAACTTGATTGGCGAGTAAAAGCCAGTCACGTGAATCTATCGTTCTAGGTCAACGGTGTAATGTTGTAAAAAATTGGAACTATGTTAATTATTAGATTTGAAATGGAAACAATAAAATACAGTTTTAAGAAGTGATTATAAAAACATTACCAGCCATGGTTACTAGCGAATTAACATAAGCAATATTTTTTTCTCCATCATAGTAACATTGAGATGAGGTTGAATGGTGAGATTTTTACTTCAGCTGATACAACCCCTTCTTTGGTTAAAAAGCGTTCTCTCTCTTTCTCTCACACTCTCAATGAATGAATAGTGCTGGAGAATAGTAGCACAGAAATAGCGCTGAGGTTTAGAGCGCACTAAAAAAGAAACAAGGACGAGACACGAGAGTTATAGCCCGGGAGCAGAGAGCCAATTTGCTTTGTATCTGAGAACACAACCTATTTTTTTGTGTTATTGATAGAAAATTTAAAAATTGTCTTTACGAAAGACATTTGACTGTCATCTACGCTTTTGCTTGAGTGGGGCTCGAAATGAGTGAGTAACAAACGAGTTTAAAAATAACAAACAGTACAATTTCCCGTAGTATGTCACACATTTTTCAGTATGCAAAACTTAAAACCAACCGTTAGCCATTTCATTTTAATTCTAGTAAGCTTCAGCCAACAGATAAAGACAGAATGTTTGGCTGAAAAATCTTTACTAAACTGTGTTGAGATGTGAATATTTCTTCAAATCTTTGTAGTAACATAAAAATAACATTTTATTTCGAATAAAAACATAATTAGAAAGATTTAATATGGCAAACCAAACTAGCATGGCATAAATATATCGGGTTAGCAAATTTAGAATAACACATAAACAGAGTATATAAATATAAAAAATCAAATTTCAATACTAAAAATATGAATTAGAAGGTAAAAGATAGAAGGAGATTTATGTATCGCTGACATTATGTTTATAATAGCCATAATTGTTACACATCACTTGTATAAAGCGCATACATTAATATTATCTGTAATGTAACTAGTTCATGCTCTAGGTGTCTTACATGAATTTATTTTTTTTGTTTACTGCTTTATTATATTGAATTATCTTTAAAGTAGCATTATACTTGCAAGTTATTAAACGAACAACATTTCCTTTACTAAAGCTAGTTAAAAGTATGCAGTTTCTTTGTATGTATTTATCAAAGCAACGTTATACATCAGTTGTGCTCATTTAAGCTTGCAAACTACTTGTGTAAAAGGCTAGTTCAAATGTCACAACAGATAAAGAAATGCTCCACCAAGACTTAAAATGTTCGTATAAGCGTAATATCCCGCCACATGCTTGTGTAAAGTAAAAAGTTTTCCTTGTTACTTTGCGATCTTCAACGAAACAATGTCACTCTTCAGCTAAACGATTTCTCCCTGCGGCTAAAACTGTCTAAACTAGAAGTTAAGCATTCACAAGGATCATTAGCGGCATAAGTTTTTTTTAACTCCTAGAAGCATTGTTCAAGTTTATAGTTATTCTTTTAATTTGAAGTATACTGTATACATGCAATGTTCTGAAAATTATGCTTCGAAAAAAACTGGAATACTTCTTGCTGTTGTAATCTACTTCCAGTATATTTACAGTGCCGGTAGCCTCCTGAAAGTGTAATAAACATGTGTGTAGAATAAAATTCTTGTAGGGCAGTGGGAATCAGAAAAACAAAATTAAATTTTCCTAAAGGTTTCTCCTTATTTCAGACATTATAGCTGTATAGTCTTCATGACAAATATTGACCTTGCCTATCAGAGCATATGGTGTGTATATAGAATCTATACCTTTCTAGACCTTGGGAACGTCAAGTACAATAATATTGTTCCTTTAGGTATTTGCTACCTTGTTTCGCCTTCTCAGGGTGATTTAAAATCCTTTTTTCTTTAATTTAAGTTATGAGAGATGCATGTGTAATTTCAAAATGTTTAAACTTTTTCGGAAACTTTAAGAATTATTGATGAGTGAGTGAAGTCTTGGCCTTTTATATATAGAGATGTCTTATTGAGTGTGCAAAATTAGTTTTTGTAGACTAAGTAGCCTGTGTATATCAACATACATACACGGATTGAAAAATGTAAAATGTGCTTGGATTATATATTTTCAGTTTGAAAATGTCCTTAAACATTTGTGATTTATATATAAATACGAGTATATATATAATGAATAATAACTAGCTAGATTATGTATATCTGGTTTGTTTGTTACATGACATTCCACAGTTTTTAACTCACTTTATTTCTTGACATAGTCTTCTGGCAACTCTACACACTTGATCCACCGAGTTTCGAATTTTTAAGTTTTTAAAGTTCACTAATTACAAGTTGCCAACAGGAGATTCACGCTCAAGTCGCACGAATGTTTAACCAGGAATATCAGGTCAAGAATACAGCATAAATTAAATTAATAAGTGTATCAACTCTACATATTTAAAACCAATTTAAATTGAATTGAATTGTGTTTTGCTAATGTATGTGATTATCATTAAACTTTCTTTCCCACAGGTCCTGCCAAATATCTTTCTTCTTATCCCCTTTCATAGTTCCACATTTCATACATGTTGATGGTAATATTTAAAGAACACTGTTTAAAATATTGTATCTGTATCTATAGAAAAAAAAATTGAAAAAAACAGAAAAAGTTTTATTATATTTTCCAAAAAATTACCAACACATGTTTTAAGGTTATTTTCATGCCAACTTATTTTTTTTGTATGATTATCTACCTGTCTACAGGACACATCGAGAATGAAATGAACTATAGATTTGAACATTCTAAGCCACCTCAGCGAAGCCTCTTACGTATTGTGGCGTACCAACGATCCACGATACTTAATAAACAACTTGAATTACAAAGATACAAATAATGTTTGCTATTCACAGTTGATTACCTTGACCGATATATATATATATATATATATAATTTCAATAAACATTGAATCACAAAAAGTACTTGCTCCGCCGGGAGTCGAACCCGGATCTCTCACTTGCCGGGTGAATGTGCTACCATTACACTACAGAGCGCTTACTTTTTCCGATTCATTCCGATTCAATTATATATATATATATATATATATATATATATATATATATATATATATATGTTATTGCTGTGTATTATAATAAATGGAGTGAAGATCTGTTTACATTCAGTTTAGTGATTTCTGCATAAGTTTACTCTCAGATGATTAAAATGACGGTAATATGAGTAAATGATACAGTCAAACGTTAATTAGTGTTGCATTAGTGCTGTATTTTATTTCATAAACGCAGAACAACGGAAAAGTTTACGACGCATTCATTTTTAAATAAATTTATTCAAAATAACTATATACCTTTACAACGACAAGGATTCAGGCAATAACGTCGGATTTTAGGTATACACAGGCTATATTTCCAATAAAAATAAACTCACAGTTTAACGAAGGTCATTAAAATTGTTCACTTTAAATTCAGTAATATGAACGATGTTAATAAATCAAATTCTAAAAAACATTAAAAGAGTAAAGAATATATTAAGAGTTTATCTCCAAATAAAATTACAACAAACTGACTTTAATAATAAACAAAACAATGGAAAGCTAACATAAGACAAGCAGTTGACTCAGTATTCGTGAGAAACAAGTAACATTACGTGTTATAAAGCTTACAGCAGTCGGCCACTATTTCTCAACAATGTCGACTTCCCCCGAGAGCTGCAATACACGCCACATGCGCCCATACCACTACCTACTCAGTCTTACGTACCAACCTCATCCGCACGCTTCACTCGTTTCCTATTTGAATTAACAGAAAATGCACATAATATTTTAGCTACAGACTTTCTGACAATGAAGACCCACGCCGATATGTTTGCGTTGGAGTTATAGTCAGTAATAACACTGACACTCGTCAAGAGCTGCTGGGATATGAAAAGAATCAGATATTTTTGTGAATTTATTGAGGAATTAGTCAGTGCAACGATCCGTATCTATTATGAGGGTGCTTTTAATATTTATTCAAATAGATGTTACAGAACAGAGCCGGTTGGTAAAAAACACAGCCTTGAGGGGCGGTTGGTCTGCCAGCCATCGTTTTGTTATCTGAATATGTTTCCTCAAATCGTGAACAAATCGTGAAACACAGTAATATCATTTTCAATGCGGTTATTACCAGCTCTTTGGTCCGCTGGAGGGTCGCAAGAAGAGTAACTGTCTAGAGTTTAGACTAAAAAGCTGTAAGAGCTAAATTATTAGTTTCTTCCTGATTGAAACCTAAGTACCATTGCATTTATCACGAGCCCAACAAGATAAAAAAATTCTAAGTTAGAAAAACATTTATGTATTAGGCTAATATTTGCATTCATAAATAATTTTTACCCAATTATTTTGTTAAAAATTTCTAATTCAATAAGTGTAAATTGTTCAATAGTTTGGAGTCCATTCGTGTACTTATAAGTATTTTCATATTTTGAAAGGTTTCAGACGCTGAGCGTTTAAAAAATATTTGAAAATTACATTAAATTGTCTACAAGTAAAATACACTGACATTTACAAATACATTGTACCAAAATAAAAAATAAAATGTATAATTTAACCAATGCATCTTAATAAATGTCACTATATACGAAATTCCTATTTAGTTTGTTTTATACCGAAAATTTATTTTAGCTTAGTTTAAGTATTTCAGAAGGACGAAACTAAGAGAATGTGAGAAAGAAAAATTGATGTACCTAGATGTACTACTATGGATGTTTTCATACTGTTTGAAACTACCTTCACAAGTGGTATAAATAATTCAGCACTGGAGTGTAAAACCAAACATTTCATTGCATTGCTCTTTTTTAAGGCAATTAAATAAGTAGGATCCTCAGCGTCTGGCAGCTCACACTCGCTATAATGAGCTCCATTAGTGGACGTACTGTCGAGAGTTGAAGCTGTTTTAAGGTGAAGCTTTTATTATAACCATTCCGAAAAAGCCTGCTGTTGTGTGTTTCCTAATATATGTCTTGGTAGGGATAATGAAGAATAGTTAAGATATCTTTATATCGGGTTTAGTATGTACGTACATATTTATCCATGCAAAAACACCACTCTGACTAGTACAGACGCAAAAATCCAAATACAATGTGAAGTAAACAGAACTGATTCCGGACACACTTGCAGGAGGCTGTTGTAACGGTCGAGCGAATCAGTTGTAAACGAAGCGTCGGCGGAGATCCTCGAAACCGTGATGGGATTGGACGACTAGCGGGCGACTAGCCAACCACTTTACAAACGATTAATCAGCTAATAGTCTGGTAAGTTTATTTCATACATAAGATATATTTAGTACGAAAAACACTACGAGTAGGTAGTAAACGTAATAGTGTTGTTGGGGACTGTTAATTACACTGCCAACAGGTTGTAAATACAAAAATCTTGTCTGCATAGTGATATACAATGTTTAATACCACTACATATGTTTCAACTGTTAAAATTGCATTTGTTATAAAATAAGTATAACTGTAACTTTATTTTACATTTATTGGAAAAACTTATATGTCAATATGTGTTTTGTAATGGATTATTGATATTTATTCTAATCATTGTTATAATGTAAGTAGTAAACCACGCGACTGTTTCTTATGTTCTGGAACGTTAATAAATATAATAAAAAATTGTAAGGATTGTGTGTACAACCATTTCTACATAAATTATAAAATTATTCTAATATTCACGGTAATGGCGCGTAGTTTAAAAACTGTCTCTTATGTCTAATAAAATCAATATTCTCTGGTTATACATTAATTTTTACTTTTTAGTTTCCTGGTTTTCTCAGATTGTTATAGGTGTTTCTTATAATTTCAAAATTGGTATACAGCAAACCTGTTAAAATAGTAAATAAAATTATAAAATAATATCAGAATTTGTTACTGTATTAGAACACACACACCGTTTAATTTGAGTGGAAGGTTTATCTTACAATGCAGACAGTTCTCATCATTGTATGCAACAACATTACCTGATACCTGAAGCAACAGTGCTATCTAGTCTGTGTTTGGTTTTCACGAGGTGATGTTTTGTACTTAACTGTTCTATTATGGAGATTTCGCTCGGTATAACTTAATTGTGGTGTGATACAATGAAAACGTCGTGTTACAATTCATCCTTACGGAAGATGAAATCGTTGAATTACTTGACAAAGAAGGAAAAAGGAAATGTCCAGGTGATTGTATAAGTCCAGATACAAGCTGTCGACCTACAAATGGATGGATGTAACCGTACAATACAAGTGTTATACCCCTCTCGCCTAACAGTCAGGCAACATTGTTGTGACTAACACAAACAGACATTAGGATACTTATTTTCTCCAAAAAAGGGTCAACATTTCTCTCTGTAGTTGTGTACGGGAATGATGAATTTTTGTGTTTTTATTTTCAATATTAAAGTATCCTTACACTGTGTATAGGCAATTAAAATACTACGTACTTTCTTCAAACAGTTTCAATGAAAATAAACGCAAACAAAAATAATGAAAAATTAAAACAAAAATAGTAAATAAAAGAAAATATATATATACTAAAATGTAATATTCCAGTTTCTACTTCCTTGTGTAACCATCTGGCGTTGACACATAAGAAATAGAGAATTGACTATTGGATTTGTCTTAATTTATAATTCAAAAACTCAACACAAAACACATTCAAATAACGTAATAAATAATAAAAACACATATTTATTTGATAGAATTATAATTTAAAAAAATGCCTAACAGGTCTCAACATCGCAAATATACATATAAAACTATCCTCTACCCCCGGTAACACTCACCTTTTCATCCTACAAATAAATGCGAAGTTAGGTTGTCGACAACGACAAACCACGTATTGATGCGTGTTAATAATGAAAATATTTTATATTTAAAGGAATCAAGCAACTGCACCAACAAAACAGGAAAAACATATCTTAGATATTAATTTGATTTCATGGAGTTAAAATTAAGAAGGTCACCAATACATACTCTTAATAGGTTATTAAGTGGTTAGCTCCTTGAAATTATACTAAAATCTAATCCAACTTAGCTAACATACAGTTGTAATTATTTATATACACTAGAAAAGCGCCTGTGAACGAAAATTTCTTTTGGTTGTATTAGCTTAGGTAAGTACTTAAATTCGGTTATACATAATAGTACTTTTTATAATAATAATAAATTAAGTGTTAGGTATAGTTAGGGCTATATTTAATTCATTAAATGTTATTTGAAATGAAGGCAATTTCTTGTTATAGCTCTAGGTATGATTTATACGTCCTTATTGGAAATAATTAGTAATAACGAAGTTTCGTTAGTAAATTGTTATTAAATTAAATATATAATTTTATGATGTAAATATCAAATTAAATATTTCATATTCAGAACATTCTTATGTTTCAGTTACATGCAAGTTACCTTTGACTCTTAATATAATATAATTTCAGGCATCTACTGTGTCGAAAAGTATTTAAAAATAGTTTAATATTGGCCAATTGATGTTATACCAAACAAAATAATTAATTTAATATGTTTTTTCATCAGCTAGAGCAGTTTCTCTACTACTAAATGAGAAGAATCGTATTAAATAGTTACCGTAATTCATATTATCACATTGCCACTAAACACAAAAACATCAGTAAAGTAAATTGTTCTTGAATATGAGTAAACAGTGTGAGGCCAGCTTGGAAACTCTTCTGTAATTAATTGATAAAAAATATTAAACTTGTGTAAATTATTTTTGTTTAAAGTCTAAGTATGTTACTATAATGCGACTTCTAGAAGAGAGATAGGATTGGCGTTAAAGTGAAAATATTTCAAAATATAATTGGGATTCACTCAATATATTAAAAAAGAAGACAAAAAGTAGTTTATAACAGAGATTATTTTAAATATGATAATACATCCATAACACCTTTTATTGATTACACCGTTTTATAAATAACGGAGCTGTGAGAAGTGTACAGGACCATACTAATACCAGTTTTTAACCGGTTTTTTAAAACATTTTTGGACTTTTGGAGACTTTTTGTTATATTTTCAACATACCACGTTATATAGGCTGTATATATATGTATATATATTTATATAGAAAAATACCTATGAAAATTATAAAAGAGTTACATAATGCTTTTTAATACTATAAGAAGAACAGCTTTTATCGCAAAAAGAACATTGAATACAGAAAAACAGGACTTTTACAGAGTGGGAATGTAACGGTTCTATGTGGAAGAATGCCAATGAGTTAAATTGTTGGCAAGCTCCACAGTTACCTCCTCAATACAAACTAACCCAGACGAACTTGTGGTAAACAATTTCATTTGGATTCCTTCTCATTTGAAATAACATAAAATCTTGACGAAATTATTAAGCGATATTTCTCTACTGTCTACTTCTTTATCTTGCACAGGATATCTCCAGAATAAATTGAACTAAAACATTTGCAAGAATGGTGAATTACTTGAATTACGAACGATGATAGTCATCATGAAATTTTGATTAATTGTAGTGAATACTTTCAGTCAGGGGGATGTCTCCAGAAAGAATTAAGCTACAGGCTTAAAATGATGCATTACACGTCTTTTCTACGTATGGTATATATAATTTAGTTTTATTATAGTGTATGTTATCTTATGGGTTTGGCTGATCGGTTACAAAGGCTACTATTCAGGGAGTTGACAATACTTTATTCTGTTTGTCTATCTGTTCGTATAATACTTCTAGAATCCTCCAAGGAACGCCTATCGTTAGGCCAGGATGCCGTAGAGGACACACGTCCTTGATCTCCTTGATTAGAGTCCTTGGCATGATGACAGCAAACGTTAGTATTGTTAGTGGTAGTTATGTAAAGGCAGTTATCCTGATAATTTCATAAACTATTTCTCACGTAGATATACGTGAAAAAACTCCGATGTCCTCGAAACTTAAATAAGTCTATTATAGGAGAAGTTCTATTATTCTACTACCTGTAAATCGTTATAGATATATTTGTGATTTGTGACTATTTTACTACTTTTTGAACTAGTACGAATAATTATTACCATAAAAGCCACTAATATTTACAGACTTCTTAGTTATTATCGGCATAAAAAACCATAAACATTTTTCAAGTTCTTTTCAGTTATCATTAAAAAATTTTAAGTATCGAACATACAATCCGAGAGCTTAATTTCTCACAAACATTATTAAACGTTGATTAGTACACCTGCCAGCATTTTTCACCCCAATTATTTTGAGGCATCAATGGCTGGTAAAGCTAAGGTTAATTATACAGCCAGATTTTAGATGATACTAGTAAATTACGTTATAACGAACATATCACAACCGACCCAGAAAGTCTCAGTCGTGAAATGGTAGTTCGAATGTCAGGGGTCGGGAGAAGGTAGTTCGAATGATGAAACCAAAGGCTCATATTGAGAGCAGAGTCAACCTAAGTGGACTCATTACGAACGCTCGGTATCATCACAGCCCAGGCTCCAAGTAAGGTATGAGGAGGGGTATGGACAATGGAAATTTGGAAACAAAAACGTTAGGAAAGAGTCTAGCAAAAAGAACTAAGGTTCCTCTGGCGGGAACAAGAGAAAGAGGCGCTTGGATTGCTCTAGCGGGCGTGGGAATATAGGCGCTAGAATTTCTCTAGTGGAGTAAGGGAGATGTATTAGGTGGAGCAGAAATAAGGATGTATTGGCGGAAAGAAAACGAGAGGTGTAGAGCTAGACGTAGGACCGTGGGAGGAGATGCGAAGATGAGATAGGCTAGGAACAATGGCACGTCGGTAATAGCGGAAGGCGGAAAATAAAAAGTTTAAGGGCAATAAGGGAACCCGAACCCTGGCAAACACGGTTTCTATTAGAAAGGGCGAGGATTAAGGACGGTGACGAATAAGGGTCGTTACAACATGACCTATTTTCATGAATTTTATGCTAAGAGCTAACCATATTTTTCGAATAATAACTGTTTCTTTTAATATTAAGCTTTTAGGTGCTGTAAATATATTCATTATATTGTAAGAATTAGCAATACTACTCTCCTTCATCCAAGGTAATATGATTAAGATATAGTGCCATCTTTCTAGGATCTCAACAGAAGGAAACCACCAACACCACGAGGTACTTTTAGAAGTAAATACAATGAAAGAGTTTCTTAGTAATGTCGAAAGTGGAAAAATCTCTATAATACAAAGTAGGAGTAAGGCACAAGCCGTGTCACGTAACTGGTTTAGCTAAGATTGTATGAAATTGTTCAAATCTATATAGCTTATTTAAATCTTTAGATTTTCTGCGTCCATACATTAAATAGTACACAAAATAAATTTTGATATCTTCCTGACAGACAGTGTAGAGATGAAATCTTTCTCTAGATATCATACCACAGGGTTTATTCACTTTTTTCAGTAAACTATTTTTTACAGCAAAGTGCAAATAAAAGTTCATGTAAGCTAGTGACTATAAATTTAGAATGCGCTGATTTCAAACATTCTTTCCGATTTTTAACATTGTCACAGTTTATTACATTGTCTTTTATTATATGAAAAACGTGTCATACGATTGTACACAATTTGTTTACAATGTTCATTATTCATATATTTTCTCGTTTCTATCATGGTTATCTATAAGCCTTTTATAGAAATATTCGCTAACGCGTCCTATAGTCCCATAGAGTGACATGCATGATCTCCGAACTCAGTATTCCTCATATATATATATATATATATTATATATATATATATATATATATATATATATATATTTACGGAAACAAGGCACTTGATGGTCCTGTGTTATACAGCGACCCATGCAGGTCCATCAAGCCCCCTATTTAAACCATCATATAACCGTGTTATGAATTTGTTCTCAGCATACATTTATGTTTTATAACTTGCTTGATAAATGTATGCTAATATTTTTTAATATATAAAAACTTTTGTCCACATGCTGGTCCGCGTGTAATGAGCGGTCCATGTTGGTCCTTTTTATACACCGTACAATTAAGCGGTACATGTTGATCCGCGGGTCGTGTGGTTGGTGGTGGGAGAAAGAGGGGAAGGGACCTGCATCTGCCTTTTGATTGTAATATATTGAAAAGACCTGTACTTGCCTTTCGTTTGTAAAACTCCAAGTTGTAAAGCATTTGTTTCACATATTTTATTTTATTTTAAGGTAATCAATAATATTACCTTAAGTGAAAGTAACTGAATATCTTGGATAATCATTAATATTAAAACATAAAAATTGCTGTTGCATCTGATCTGTGGCCTCCTTATTAACCACAGACATTTATTGTATTTCATAATATTAAACATATATTTCAATAAAATGACATTTTCTAAATCAGACGCATTAAAAATATTTTCAGTTTAAACTATTTCTATATTTACAATTATAAATAGATATGGTAATGCGCATGTTTTAATGTAAGTAAAATTTATTTATGCTGTGCATTATTGTCACAATACTGTTTTTAATTTGTTAATGGGTCGCGTTTCTGTAGTGAATTTAACATAATAGTTAATTGACAGTGGCTGGTTTACACACGGAGAATATTATGCCTCAAGCGTCTCAATTATTGCTGGGTAGTTGTGTGGCCAGCAAATCAGCGAAAGGATTGCATTTAAATAGATAAAATAACAGCTTTATTTTGCCAGAACATTATAAACTTTAAAGCACTCTTCAAAGTATTTTTTATTTTAAAATTTTAAACATCTACATCACATATATCACCCTAACACTCTAAAAGAATGTAAACATTCTACAATAATATAATTTTAAAAATAATACACCAATCATCAATGATGAACTTAAATCTAAGAATTGTTTTAAATTAAACTAATTTTCGAATATGATCAGGGACCAGGAATGTATACACGTATAGGCCTACTAATTCCATACTAACTGCTGAATTCCATCTACCCATTTACACTATAAGATAACCAGCAACATATTTTTCTCCTAAAATTATAAATACGGAATGAAATGAAAAAATTAAAGTTGTACATTTTATAATAAATCTGCCATAAAAATTTTTAATTAAAACTATGTGATATTTAAGGGAGTTGAATTCACTAAAAGCTAAAAAATAAACATTATACCAAGTTTATACAAATAATGTCTTAACATGTCTATTGTGGACAAAATCTTGAGCTCATCTTGTAAAATATTATTAGTTCTCAGGTACTGCACTTAATTGTAAAGTTTTAAAATTTATTACTTTTTCCTAAATGTTTTATAAATATAAGTGCGCACAAATTTTATTATTTTAAAAATTCGCCTATTTTTAGGTCGTTGGCACCTTTAACAATTTTAAGAATACAGAAGGCCAATACGCAATACTGTTTCTTATGTTACCCCCTTTTATTGGCCCCCTGTAAATATCGAATGTAACATGTGATGTTAGTCTTTCACTACTTTAGCCTATACTGGTTATGGTTGTATTTTATTTAACAATCATACAAGAATTTACTTCCTCAAATTACATATTAAATGTTTGATTGCAAGAAACCACTGAGCACTAATTTAAAGTTACTGAATTTGGGAAGAAATATTTTGGTATTACACAATGAGATATTACACAAGCATATCTCCATATAGCATAATATAAAACCATAAAATATAGCTAAGGTCTGTTCACACTCTATATTCACAGATGGTAAAACCAACTCTTCGTTATACTCTGCATTAAAAGATGGTACATAAAAGCAACATAGATCTTTTCACATTCTAATTCTGTATAATTCTGTATTAAACATACCGGAGTTAGTTAATAGTATACGAGGGTGGTCTGAAAAGTTTGCTTTCTGAACGTGAAGATGGAAGGTTCGTTAACAAAAGCTACTGAATTTCGTCTGTTGACAGTTACTAAAAAAGTTTTAGCTATTTTCGACGTGCCGTTTTTATGTAACAGTCGAGTCAGTTGATGTGAGTGTTTTTGTGATATGGACACGATTATCGTGCTGCCATTAACTATTTGTGTTTGAAAGGCAATACGCCTTATTAAATCAAAAATGAGTTGGATTCTGTGTATGGAAACTCTGCACAATCATTTACCTCAGTGAAATTTTAGGCTGCTACATTTAAAAATAGCCATAAGATCTTGAGAGACGATGAACGTTCGGGACGTCCAAAAACTGCAACTACCCATGAAATCATCGACAGAGTTAACCAAATGGTGCTAGACGACCACCGAATTAAAGTGAAAAATATATCAACATTTAGGCATGAGAAAGCTGTCCGCGCGTTTAATGTCGCGTTTGCTCACGTTAGACCATAAAGGTTCGAGGATGAAAATTTCCAACGCTCTTCTTGCGCAGTTTAGGTACAATAATCCAAATGCGCTGATTAATTACTGTAGATAAAACTTGACTACACCATTATACACCCGAAAAAAATTACAAAAGGGGAACAGACTCAAAAAAAGAAAAAATGCTGCTTCTTTGGTTAGGAAAGACATGACGACTGTTTATGCGATATTAATAGAATTAATTTAATAGATTAGATTCAAAAAGGAAAACCATTACAGGAGCATACTATCCATCATTATTTGACAAGATATTTGACATTTTTTAAAGAAACGCCCACATTTGTATAAAAAGAATATAATGTTTCACCAAGGCTAAGAACCTTCTCGTCCCTTAGCGGTTATGATGGCGAAAATCCATGAATTACGGGTTTAACTGCTTAACCATCCGTCTTACCAGATCCAGTCCCAAGCGAATTCTTTTCGTTCCTTCATCTCAAAATTGCGCTTGGAGGACAATGTGATCGTCAAATGAAGAGGCAATCACCTTCGTGAACAATTATTTTTCAGAGAAATATTCCGAGTACAATTTTTACGGGTTACAGAGTTGGTATCGCTGATAGAAGTGTTGATTTTTTTATTTCACAAATTATGTCATGTTTGTTAGGTCGGAAACTTTTCAGACCACTCTCGTAGATATAAAGCATTATTAATGGCTTTTAAGACCTACATACATTGAATGTAGAAAATATTTGTCAAGTTCATAAATTAGGACCAAAAAAACGGATAGATATCAAACTTTTATTTTTGTACGTAATTTAGAACTTTAGGAAAGGAAAAAATATATTTTCATAAATAATTACTTATTTAAAGTTACACATATCTTAAAAAATGTCTATATTTAAATCAAATATAATTTAAGAATTTTATTATGAATAAAATAAAAATATTCCCACAAGCCACTTTTCTAGCACGTACGGTAAAATGTATTATCCTTATTATCAATGATTTTTAGGCCTGGATATAACACGAAGGTATTAATAATATTATAAATGGAAAATTGCTTGTGTTTGTTTGTTTTGCTTTCACGATTTAACTAATCCCATTAATTACCCATTGTACTGTAATTTTACGTAGACATTCTTAGGGTTCCTTGGATGAATATATGCATATTCTTATTTCGAAAATCTCTTCGGGCTACGCCCTACTGGTCTATAAAATAGCTAAAAATTCCATTTTCCGTCTCTACAGTTACAAAAATTAGTTAATTAAAAGAGCCTCTTAAATGCCAACTGTTGTAAAATATTATAGGTGCGAATTTTGCACATTGATTATTTTATGATTATCATTATCAATTTCTTTGTGTTAGGGAACCGCTCCAAATAGAGAATGGCGTGAAAGCACGTATAAAAAGGTTTAAAAATATATATATTTTTTAATACATATCAACGTTTTTACACACCTAATGCTTAAGCCGAATAATGCTGCTTTACTCATATGTGCATTGCACTTGAATAGGGAATCTAGCCTAATAAGCCCTCCCCCCCAATTCTTTCACAATCATGAAAACGAATTCAAGATGTTTCTATCTATTTAAACACTATACGACACAGTAATAACAGCTAAATATACTCTTATGAGATAAATATAGAAGAGGTTTCCAATGTTGCTTGATTTTGAAACTTCAACGCCGTTCCTTAGTTTTCCGTATATAGTTGTTTTAATTAAATCAAAATTTTCCTGAAAAATAATAACACTTACAAAGTAATATGTTTTTTTGTATGGTTAATGTTAGCAAAAACAATACGAATATTGTCCTATTTGTGTTATTTTTACTTAATAATTAAGGTTAATAACATGATGTTAACAAAAATAATAAAAATGTTTAACGTATTTAAAATGAGAAATGAAAATAATAAAATTGTTTCAGCTTTAAAGAATTTCCTTAAGATGTGAACCTGGCATTCAGCGATAAGATAGATGGTCGCTTAACATTGCTTTGCGGATACCAATCCCAGAATAAATGGCAGATTTTCCAAATAAACCTATATAGAGCACACATAGTAAATATTGTAACAGATATGAACGAATGAAGATTGCTCCATATAAGAAAAATATCATATGGGAAATCCACCGCCCCTTCCCAGGAATGGAAATATCACTATCAAATGCTCCTAATCTCTACTATGTATATGCGATGGATAAACACTCAGTAAATCGCGTTAAATCACTGCTTCCACCCTAGAGTTTAGAATATTTGTTTGCACTAAGTCTGGTGCATAAATCTTAAAGCAAGGCGTTCTCAAAAGTGTGTCACAAAGTCCTGTGTCTGATAGTACTTATGATCCCTAACCAAATATGTCCTATAAAGAAATGAGACCTATTTGATTGGATTTAAACCCTATCAACATTTAAACGCTACGGGACACCAATGCGCAATACTGTTTCTTATTTACCATTAAATGTTAAATATATACTGTAACTTTTGATGTTAACCTTTCATTTAACCCATTTCGTTTATAATTAACTGAATTTTGTCCAACGATCATACTTGAATTCTTTTCTCCAAATAACATATAAATGTTTCCGTCTTATTGCAAGAAACCACTAAATACTAATTTAAAGTTACTAAACACGGGAGGAAGTATATCCTCACTACATAATGAGTTATTATATCAAATCATAGATATATCCAAGTAGAATAATAAGAAGACTCAGCAAATCTGTTCACACTATAGCCTACATTATCATTTGTAAAACCGAGGTCTCGTTTTACTCTGCATTAACAGAAGGTTTAACAAAGGCAACACATATAATAGCTTTTCACATATTACCTTAATATAAGTCGTGAGGGAATAAGTTAATAATATAGGGATACAGCAATATTAAAGGATTTCTACGATTAATATACGTTTAAATGAGAAAATGTTTGTGATGAAGTCCAAATTAAACGGCCGATGCCGATTATAAAAAAGTGAATTTTGTTCAGTACATAGATAAATAGTAACTTCAGAAATAGTTAAAAAATGTTTCATAAATAAATTCATGACATTTTCTTCAGCCAGACTACTTGCACCTACTTTATTACTAAATTAATATCTTTATCATTAACAGTTTTTAGTTCTGGTTATGAGATGAATCTAATCAATTTGTTTAATACCCAAAATTGCAGTCATTAGGAATAATCAAAAAGTCAACCTTAAAGATCGCCTGCCGACACAGAGTTAAGTGGGAGCGAGCGCTAGTTATTGAAGTGTTTTAGAAAAACTGAAGAATGAATCCCTGACCAAGTGCAGGAGGTGCTGACCACGGTCAAGGCACGCCGGATAAGAGTACTATTGTCGCGTTGTAGTGGTAGTAAGAGTACTATGTTGGTCAGCGGGGCGGATGTTCATTCTTTGTCATTCGACTGCTCGCTCTCTCTCTCGCCCACTGTTCTTGACAGAAAAACGGAAGCGTGTTTCCTCGGTGTCCTACACCTGCTCTGAATGCACTGTTTGCTCTTATCGCAGGGTTGAAAACTGTGCACTGAGTACCGAAGTAATAGAACCTGATCTGTCATGCAGTGATTAAGATACCGAGCCAGCACCGCAGTGGTCATCTATGCATTAGGTTCAAGATGCAATCTAACCTATACTTCAGATTGAGAGCAAGCAAAGTAATTCCCTTCCTCTTTTTAATCAGCTTTCATTGCGCCTTCTCATGAATAACGTGGTTGGTAAAGTCTATCAATACATTAGAACAGCGTGTATTAAAATTATCGCATGAGTATTGAATTTTTTAACGATGTTTATGACACTGTAGACAGGGAAAAGTGCGTTATCTGAATGATGAAGAAGTTAATATCTACGCATGTCAATATTTTAACTGTAATTAGGATTTTAGTCCAATGTAAATTTTCATGATAGGCAGGAGTTTGTAAAAAAAATTTTTTATTGCAGATTTTTCATTATATTGCTATTTAATTAGCCAATTGGAATGGAACATCATGTAAGTTTATATTATGTTAGGCCAACGGTTTCAATGGTTGAGTGTTCTGAGTGGCGCGTTTATTATTTGGGAAGCGATAGCCTGGAGTTATAAATATCAGGGAACCGCTCCAGAGAGAACAGCTCAATAAGACAATAATCTTGAATTGAAGACGATAACGCAATTATAATATCTTAACAGTGCATATTAAAAAGAATAATTATAAAATGTTTTCTAACTGTGTGGTATTGGTTAAAACCTTTCGAGCAAAATAAAGAGTATAACAAAGAAATTATAATTTTCCACAACATAAAATTCCTTTGATACATGAAAAAATAATTGTAGTGTGTTGATGACTCGTTAAATAAATTTAGACGTACTAGATGCACTAGGGGGCAATTCGTCAGGCCAAAATATTATTTTTGAAAATGTTGAATTTATTGTTAATTAAATAAATTTACCCCTTTCCTAAAAATATTACAGCTAACAGCTAAGCACTCACGATACAAATATTTACTTTTTGTATGTTGATAACTTCTTCTTTAGTTATTATTTATTTTATGAATATCTTGCTCAAATAATTACTCAATAGAAAAATATGAGGTATTATTAATCTATAGTATACAATTTTGTATACAAGTTTTTGTGTGCAATACGAAACAAAGATATTAGTGTTATTACCACTCTCTGGCTAGTGCCTAACCAAACTCTATAGAGTGACACAGACCATCATGAAACTCAGTGTTCCTCAAATAGATATGAAGCTTCATGCACAATTTCAAGTCAATAGCACATTTAGTTATCGGAATATCATTAGGAAAGACAGACAGAGAATCATAAATTAAGTTTTTTCCAGCCCCTCGAGTTACAGGCTTCACTAATTTTGAACCAATAACACTAACACTATTCATTAATTTAATAAATTTCTAAGTTTTTAAATTTGTTTGAACTAAATTTTTCAATTGTACACAATGTTACATAAATAAAATCTATCACTAAATCTTTAAAGCAGAAATGTGTGTCTTTCCGTTTGTTTCTCGGGGAGATCTATAGAACGGTAAATTTAAAATGTGGGAGGTTTACACAATCATATTTAGTATTATTGCCAGATTTAGGAACTACATTGGCTTTTTGTATAAATAAAAAGGTCATGGATGTATTTAAACATAAAACAATAGACTTTAATAGATAATTCTACGAGTTTTTCACTCCGGAAGCAAACCGATATGAACCTCTGGAAATTCATCTGAGTCGTCCCGAATATGCTTTGCCGGCCGAATCCCGATAGACAATATAATAATATTTCATATTACTCTATAATTAATTCCTATAAAACATTTCTCAAAGGTTTTAAATTCAATCCCATCCTTCCCCATCAAAAACAATACCATACTTTGCTGCTATTGTATTACGGACATTTTAATTAATCATTATTACAAGTGTTCCTTAAAAAATTGTTTCAATAAATATTATAGACTTGAAATTGTGCCATCCCTTCCACCACACAATAACATTCTCAAATCTGCTACATACAAATTAAAAAATAGTTTAAAAATACCATTTGACATACATTCTTCAGTCTTTCGCCTAGCTGACCACTGTGACCCTGGCTTATCTCGTCACTTCAAAAAAAGTCAATTTCTTTTCTTTGGCGCTCAGTGCAGGACGCTGTCAATATTAGCACTATCAACAAAACATTTATTGTCGTCTGGTAGATGCAAAGATCCCAGTCGGCAAGACAAATTTTAATTTGCGCAGTTGTCTATCTAGTAGTTGTATACATAAATGGTCGGAAGGTGCGGCTTTGCTATCGTCTGTTCAATAAAGAATGACCATTGGTGCACTTTGCTATATCAGTTTGGTCGGGCATAAACTTACCGTCATTAAAATTCTGACCACCGCCGCAAATTATATAAACACCATGGTTTTGATATCAAAAGCGGTTTTTTGGTTATAGTTTAAGGGGAATTTATTTTTCATAAGTTTTCAATGTGATATCAATGCAGCAGAGTATGATGGCCCGGCCTAGTTGTAGTGTTAGCGTATTCGTTGCCGGACCTAATACTTTCAAGTAATAATAGCTCAAAATCAATTCTCCTCTGTGACCGCTGCATCGTTTATTAATACAATCGTTCTTCTCTATACCGAATTTCCTCCTTATTCTGTTTCATAAGATCCTCGTATTGATTAGTCACCTATGTGGACGGACAGGATACGACTAGTAAGGGTCTCTTAAGAAATACAATTGGTATGCAAGGCAAAATCTGCAAGGCAAAATCTGCAAGGCCCCATGGCAAAATCTGACTCAGATGCGTGGCCGGAAGCCAACTAGCGTTACTTCTTAAAGCAATGAAGTTATCTAGATGCAAATATAAATTAATGACGAAACTGAAGGCTCTTTAATATATTTTTTCTAAAAGAGGAATTGGTACCCGATGAAAGTGACCTTTGAAGAAAGTAGCCGCGTTAAGTTTGCTCGCTATTTTATTTCAATAAGACAGTAGATATGTTAAAATTAGCCTCCATATGAGAGGCATTACAGTCTATTGAACATATTAACGAAAAGGGGAAGGCTTTGTCCAGTTTGGAATGTCTATTCTATTAATACGTGGCGGAAGTAGTTTCAAACTGAGGCATCGCCGAGTTGATCTCATTTCGTGGAAATTTAGACTAACAACATGGCTGATTGTGCATGTACCTTTCACATCAATGGTTTGAATTTTAATTAGAGTGCGTTTGTGGTTATTTCAACCAAAATGCCAAAGCGCTAATGGTTAGTTACAACAGGCCGACGACGAAACCGGCCCTTCTGAACCGGGCGGTGTGGCTCGCCTGGGTTGACCGTTCAGGGTTGTGTGTTGTGAGTCCTATTTTAAATCGATACTCCTAGCGCCGCGGGGACTACCTGCCCGGACTGACCTGACTTGCAAAGAGTCCCAAGTATCAGGAAGTCCTACTAGAGGGAAAGACACACTAAGATAAATATTTTTGAATTAAGGACAAGTTTGCAATTTCAAATATCACAGCAGGACAGATTATAAAGTATAATTAAATTACATTCTAACCAATATAGTTTAAAACTTTCCCGATATACTATTAATAAAAAGGCTTTATAAAGGATATATTTACTGTATATACAACTGCACAAATTTGTTGACAAACAATCAGTAATTTTATGTGTTTCCGCCGCTGAGTGGTTGACCTCCATTGGCTAGGTTTAGGGTTCACACAAAAAGTGATAGGGAAATAACCACCATAAAAGTTAATGCTCATATACGAATATAAGTGGATAAAAATCTATTTAGTCATCAAACTGAGATCTGACAATAAGATAGATCTGAGATGATAATGTATTTCCTCCCTAGGTACGGAATATACAACATTTTTGTAAATCTGTCTCGTAGCATATTAGCATTTTATTTTTCAGTTTCTAAGAAATAAATACGTTGATACGCTGAAAAGGTAAAGCTAATAGTTTTTAATAAGAAAACTAACGAAAAACAATGCATAATAAAAATTGGAGTAGAGTGTTCTCGTTCTATTGATGTTAGATCGTTAGAGAAATCGTTAAATCGTTAACATATCTTCGAAACTATTAGAGACTATTTAAACAAAGCTCACTTATCACTTTGTAAGAAGCTAATTTTGTTTAATAATTTTTTTTTCTACTAATAGACAAAAACTTCAACATACTTTATATCTTACAATTAAATGACCCAATAGAATTAATAGTTATTATCAGTTAAATAAGTTTTAACTAGCATAGAGTAGATTTTGACAGATGGGAACCCTTTTGAGTGCAACTTGGAAAATTGTTACTAATCTAATTCATAATCTTCGTGATATAAACGTGAAATGAAAGAATTTAAACTCAACAAATTTATCTCGCACGATCTAAAAGAAACTTCTATAGTAAAACTATATTACTAACTTTATGGACTGCTCCGCTACATATAATTCGAATTACCTTTATTCCAGTTAACATTTCCTTTAATTTCATTTCTTTGTTTCCAAACACCACATACATACATTTGACTTACAGAAATTGTAAAAAGATAACTGTACTGGAATAATTCCTGCAGAGACTCCACGTCGTTGTTCTTAACTCCAGTAATTTCTAGTTTTCTAATGAGATTTCTTATATTAACGGAATCAAAAATCTTAGCTTGGTCTAGGAATGTCACTATAACGTGTTTTTAAGTATGTGGAAATAACTTAGTAACGTCAATTGAAGCATCGGATGTACTTTTTTCTTCTCTAAATCCATAATGTTCATTAGCTACAATGTGAAATTGCTTTAGGTAACTCGGTAACTGAATTTTTACACATTTCTCGAGAATCTTATCTATTGTCAAAAGTGATATTGGTTTAAAGTTACTGTGTTGTGAATTTAGACCAGACTTATAGATAAACAGGTCAGTTTTATAGTATTCAATCTATATCTGTTAACTGTCATATTATAATACGAGTATATTTGGTTAATTTTATTTCTACAAAATCGAATTGTTTGAATCCAGCTTTCTTCTTGTCTTCTTCTAGTCAAACAACATGTTTTTGTCGATTCCTTAACTCGACTACTTTTTTACTATCCTCAAACATGTAAGGTGTCTTCTCAACTGATTTGAAGATTAGCAAGGCCTTTCAAATCCTAAAAAATTTAAACTTTATCTTTGATATATCGATAACGCAAGATTTTTGGTTTTAAGATTGAGAACATAGTGCATTTCTGAATAACGTAAAATCTACTGTACGTTACTGGACTAGAATACATTACTCAAATCTATTACCATAAAACACTATTATTAAAAACAATAATACATTTTTTTCATCTAAATACTAATCCTCATAATGCCTCAACAATTTTTCCCTTTCTTTATTTGTTTCGAAAAGCAGTTACCGCCGTTGAGTAAAATAAGCATAATATTTCTCTCTCTTCTGTTTAATTACGGTTCTGACGTTATCGACCATGATACTCTCAGGGTGGCTTACGGTAGTATATTTCAGTCTAGGCTGATATACAGTATGTTTTCTAAAAATTAAATGCTTGAATATTTTTCGTGATATAGCATCTCAACTCTTTGTTATTAATTTATTTATTATTGGAATTATATTGTTTTCCACAACTACAATGTGTTTAAAAGTCCAGAACAAAGTTTCAGAAATAGAAACTAGAATTATATAAAAATGAAAAATATTAAAGTTACAAATTTATGAACATTTAATTGTTTACTTAAGTCCTAAATTATTCATGCCTCAAAACTAAAAAGTTAACTGGTCGCAAAGACTTTTTACAGTTTACATAAAGTTATCGAGTTCATTTTGATATCATTAAGAGTTTCACATTTACTTTATGATAATATTTTGTTAATATTATTATTTATATATTGTTTGTGGAATTTGATGTAAATTAAATATGTTTTTTTTTTGTTTAAATAAAAACTTAAATAAATAAACAAAATACGAACTTTAAGTCATATAATATTATGATAACAATAATATTATGATTAACGTGATATTTCTTTACGTTATTTGTGGAATAATGGTTTTTGTAAATATTTTATTAAAAGATGGTATAAAATAAATTAAATGGGTTATTATGTAACTTTTTCACCAAAGGGTTGAAGTTTATTATTTGATTTTTAAATGTTGGTTAACTATAAAACACCTTTTGATAAGCGATAGTGTCTTATTATATTTGTCAACCCCTAGAGGTAGCAGACGGACTCGTCATTCCGAGAAATTATAAAGCACAAGCCTTGTGTTTTACTATATGTCAGCTGCTATAGTTAAAATGTCGAAACAAATAAAAAACAAAACTGAACTACGAGTGTGATACATTGTTCGACAACGAGTATACATTCTGTTTTTAACGTAAGTTAAAATATAAGCCTACTTTAAAAGTTTGTATCATAAGGGGAGGGGGGTTACCCCAAAAGCCTCCTGGATACGCCTTTGGATAGGAATGGTCATATAGTCATATAGGAAAGTTGTACGTTTCGCTTAACATTTATTTGATCTAAAACAAATTATGTTGATATAATTGATAAATGCAATGCATCACTTTCGTTAACATAAGTAAGTAGTAAATAAAACGTAATGGAGTTTTATGTGTTGTGCATGTAGTGAGGATGTTTTTGTATCTTAAATAGATATACTTGTTTTTCTACAGTCTACTCATTCAACACTCCGTACATAATTTATACAAAACATTGTTTGCATGAATTTAAAGATCAAATGAGTATATGGCCATTTCACAAACCTTCTATGAACACAAATCTCCCCGTAAGGGAATCGTTCACCAGAAATAACTGCGACTTTGGTTTTATTTAATATGGTTAATGGACCGTAATGCCTCTCACCCATAACAAAACATTCGCTGGTCTAGTGAAAAATATAGCGGGCATTCACTGGAATGACCATTTTGGAAATCCCCATTGCTTCCTTATTATCAGTTTCGGTAAACTGCGGTTCATTGATGTAGAACTGCTAATTTTATCAAGTCACTTTACAGCCCTCTTTTTAGGAAGGTAATTATAAAAGGCCTTTGAAAAAATTTTGACCGTGAACGTGTTTACCCCTATGATACCCTTAAATCTTTCACGGATATTGGTTTTATTAAGTACTTGATTCTTGAGTGCTATTACCGTGTTTGTTTCGTGCTTTGACTATATAAATACGTTTGAACAAAACAATCTAAACTTAAAATATATTGAAATATTTGTATAGAAATCAGATTAACTAAACATTAATTTCATATAACTTGATCTGAACATAATTTCATTCTCAAGGTACTATAAAGCAATACGGATATTTGTTCACGTATGTCTTCTTGCAAACCACTGTTTAGATAAAGAAATATTTGTAACTAAATCCTATGATTTGATTCATTAGCCCATAGGAACCATAGTTTTTTATATTTGTAGCAGCGAAAATTTCCTCTTGCCAATGGCACAGTGTATCGGTACGGGATCAATCAACGTCGAGCGTGGCAGCTGCTTGGATGGGTAACCGCTATTTTAAAATTGGTATAGCAAAAATTTAAAAATATGATTATAATTCATATACTATAATGCAATAGCTAAAACCCGTAAAAAACAAACAATATAATTCTTTGGGTAAATTTTGGATTGCCACTGAAAGAAATGTAAACAGTATTCAATACGTAACTTAGTAGTTATCAGAGGCGTAAAGAATAAAAATATCAATTCAAGAACGGCCAGTAAGAAGATATATTAGATACGTTATCATTCAATCACATTCATTACTCTAGATAAATTTAATGAATTTTTACTGTTAATAATGAACGTACTTAGGAAGTCCGCCCAAAATCATGATCATTACTTTACCCTTTATAAAACGGGATTACTTTTCCAAGTTTGAAAGTGATTGGGAAAATGCCCTCATTAATACTGAATTATTATATGAAGCAAGGGAAAAATTAAATAGGCTAAATAAATTTGAAAGAATTAAGCCAGAATGTTATCACTGCCGGGAGCCGAGCCGCCCTTCACATCCGTGACAACATGGTGGAGTTCGGGGCCCGTTATAGATTCTAGCCGGAAGTAAGCGTCCACCAGGACTTATCGTCAGTATCGTTCGTGACGACCCAGGTTACAGGAAAAACCGGACTAGGCTGTCCCCGACGTTCGCGTAATATTTCTTGAATAAATCTGCTTCATCTTTTACATCGTAGAGTTTTAACCTTTCGTTTACCCTTGATAGAAATGATCAATTAATTGGAATCCTTTCTTTATCTTTGTTTATATCCATGGCTTTTGAAATATTTTTCCACATATTTTAATTTTTCGAGTCATTGATTTTATTACAGTAATTACCTAAATTTTTTGAGGAACTAATTTTTTTGTTAAACGTCAGGACCATTTGAAATTGGGTTTTCAAAGCAGTGTCGAAAGGTTGTCTTTACAAACGGTAGCTCATCTAATTCCTGGTCTAGATTGATCTGATCAAACTGGTAATTATCCAAGGTATTTCATATGGTTAAGTTTGTCTGAAAATTGTGATATCCTCGTTCTAAATATGATAATATTCTGAGGCTGCTTGACGTAAGTTTCACAACTTGATTCGAGCTCTCTATTGTTTAGTACTGAAAACCAATCTCTACCAGAGAATATCTCTCATCCAGCTAAATATCTGTTAAAACGATAATGTCAAATTTGTTGTTAAATCTATTAAGAACAATCATTAACTCGTTTTCATTTATATTATACCAATGAATATTTAAACTGAGAATTGTTAAGGACTATCTCAATTCTACAGTCTGAGAAAATTTTAAAGGTGCCCACCTCATTATTTATGCATGCATTCATAACTGTATTAGCTATCTCATCCAAAATATCATCCTCTGAGCTGTAAAATGTAACTTAACAGCCAACGTTTTTCGTTCTAATACTTAAACACACAGAAAATAACCAAGACCATAAAAATTTAAAGTGAGTTGTGTGTTGTCCAAATACAAAACTGACATTATATTGTATTATGACCATTTGTATTGTCTTTGCGGTATTGGTTAGTTCGGTGATAAAAGTACCCTATTTAAAATTCCGATCATCGGTGCAAATATTATACACCTGTCTAAATCTTAATAGTCACTCACATGTTTAGCTTATAGTGTGGATTCAACTGTCTATTTATCATCAGAAATAAATTTTTTTACATGTACATAATTATGATAAAATGTTCTAACATTTATAAGAAATACATGTATGAAAATAACAATAGGTGTATAGAATAAGGAAACTGAAATAAAAAAAAATTTAAAAGTATATATTTAGTAATTACGCACTCAAATTGTTGCGAATAGAGTGAATAATTGTTAGAAATTAAAATCAGGCGATCGGCATACCTGATTTAATGTACCTGAAATAGTTTTCCATACATGAAAAATGAAATAACAAACTTTGGAAAATAATTTTTTAAAGCAAAACTAACTTTTAGGCTCTATAAAATGAAACATTAGAGTCTTCGAATCTGTACGTATTAATATCCTACTGATAATCAAAGTCAGGAAAGTACAAACGACCGCGGCACTGGCACAGACGGAATTTTGCAAGGTTTTACGTCACAGTTTTGTTAGAATTAGTTACTGAAGAACACTTTTAAATTACCGATGCGAATAACGCCTTACAGTGAGTTGGATAGTTTATTTCTCTGTAAGTTTTAGCCCTAAACCTAGTCGCAAAAATAACAAGGTTAGACTTGCAATACAACTGTGCAACTCCGTTTTTGACACAGCCACAGAGCGACGAGCCGTATGAACAAGAAGTAACTACCACATCTTGTCTACCTGCGTGGCAGCAACAATAGGGTTGCGGCACTGCAACTCAGTACACATTGGTTCGATTCCCACAGAAGCACCTTTTTGCTGTGGAGAAACTGTTTTTATTGTTAATGTAATAAGTTTTATTTGTTATTAATTTATTACTTTCTTTTATTACGATTCTTTTAATAATCGTGACTTGTAATTTTATCTATTTATTTATTTATTCATTAATTTATTATTGACAAAAATATGCAATTTACAATAGAAAAAACACAAACCGGGAAACCCTGTATTCTTTTTAACAATTTTAAATATAGACAACATATAATTTTAAAAAATGGAGACATATCTTAGCGATGTCTCGGAAAAAATTTGCAGCGCATCGATTAAAACTGATCCAAATATAACGGCACTGACTGTTTGCAATAAAAAACACAGCGGTGAACACCCAGTCACCATGCGTTCGCTTTTGTCACCGCTGTCCAGGACACTGCGGCCGACGCTGCTTCACCTACTCCGCCTGAATTTGACTCGCGCCTGCCTACTCCACGTCTGGCCCGGACCCTGCGCTGAGCGCCACTCCATCCACACCCTGTACATCGATCAGTTCACCGGCGGGTGAGACTACTGCGTTCCACGCGTCTACGGGAGAGAATCCGACCCCTGCCGCTGCAACAAAACCTGACCTGCTCGCTACTACAAACTCACTCGAAGTGCCTACGCCTGTCGCCTCGTCGGGAGCCTCTGATGCTGACGAACTTGCGTCAGAAAACTGTAGAGGAGCAGATAAGGCAGCTCAATGTCGAACTGATGAGGGTTGTCGATCATTCCATTGAATCAGACACAAGGCTTCTTCGGTATACAAATGACATTTTTGTTGTGAGTTCTTCGCTGTCCGGAGTATCAGCGGGAGCTTCTGTAAGAGACTACGCTGTTCAGTGCGAGCCACCGGTGACCACCTGCTGTCAGCTCGCACAGTGCTCCGAGACTCTGAGCACAACTATTCAGATACTCGAGGCAGATATCGAATGTCTGCAGGCCGAGAGGGGGGTGCAGGGGTGTTCCTGCGGCTACTCTCAGGCGACGGGTGATTGGATTGTCTGTCAAAATAAAAAAAATATGTTCCTATTACGACCAGAATTAGATTTGAACCTTTCAAAAATACAATCGAGAAACCACCCATTCTCAAAACCATCGCAACCAATAATGCAGCTCAACAAAAAAATAACCTCCCCATACAATAACCTCCAACAATAGTAAACCATCCGGCCAACACCCTCCTGGTAGAAGGCCAAAATTGAAAGGCCAAATTAAAAGAGAGTTGCTTTCCTTGAGGAATGTTGTGATTGAGGGTGACAGTCATGCCCGTTTCCTGGCCGGCATGGTGCAGCGCCGCGTCACATCGGCTACCAAAGTGACTGGCATATGTAAACCCGGGGCCAAACTCCTAAATGTAACGTCCGGCGGCCCTTCGCCTCTTTCTAGCTGCTTCATCCTACTCGCCAGAACCAACGACATCGCTGCCGGTGAGTCACACAACATCTATAATCGCCTGGAAGAAAGAGTCACCGCTCGACTGAGTTCGGCCGATGTCATCTTGGCAATGATCCCTTATCTTCACGATCTGCTCGTTAGCCATCCTGTGACCCATGGACCATTCTCGCCAACTACTACATAGAGGAGCTATGCTTGAGACACTCAAACCTCAAGCTCCTTGATATCAATGATATCGGAAGAAACTGGTTCACACGGATGGCATGCAGCTGCGATTGTTGGGTAAAGAGCTAATAGCCGAAATGATAGTGGAAGGCTTGGTTGCTGCTGTCGGACCGCCTGCTGCGCCTGAGTTGTCTTTAGCACTGCCCAGTGCCCGCTGCCTCACTTGCTGCTGCTGATACCTGTGAGTCGTCCGCCCAGAACCGTCTCATGTAGCATGACACTTACGACGACGTCATCAAAGCTACTTCGCCTGTAAAACCTGACGAAAACAATATACGCTTTCCTGTCAAAATAAACGAAGAGCCTATGACGAATGTAAAACGAGACAGGGGTATCAGATCCTGTTTTTTATTGAGAACAACAAAATTCATCAAAATTGTTAAACACGTTTTCAGAAACCACTCAAATTTTCATAACATTTCGAAATTCAAAATTATTTACCTAAACGCTCAATTTGCTACCAATAAGTTAAAAGAGTTGGACCTCATGTGCGATGAGCGAAAACCTGATATTATTTTAATATCGGAACACTGTTCTACAACCGAAACCTCAGCATTTAAAAAAATTCAAAATTATGAATTGGCACTTATTTTCCTTCGTTCCAATTTTAAGAGAGGTGATGTGGCAATCTTTGTAAAAATCCCCTTGAAATTTGAAATAATTAAAGTGATTCATACTCTGGAATTTGATTTTGAGGCTACTGGTATTAAAATCAATTTAAATTCATCCGAAAAAGTTAATATTGTTGGAATATACCGTCCAAACAACAACCGAAGTTTTATTTCATCCTTTGTCGGAAAACTAGAGAGCCTGCTAACCATTTTTTTTCAAACAATCAACTATTTCTCTTAATTGGTGATTTAAATATAAACAAACTGGACCACACCGACCCCCATACCCGGCGGCTGCGTGATATTCTTCAATCTTTTGGTCTAAATTGTTCAGTGAACTCTCCTACACGAGTATGTGCCACGACAAGTACAACCATTGACAACGTTATCACCAATATCCCGAAAGTTGACGTTGTCGTGTTCAATCCTGCCATCTCTGATTACTTCGCTGAGGAGGTTGTGATTAATGGACTTGATCCGGTGACTGGGCTTGCAGAAATTACGGTCAAAAGAGCTCGAAACCCTCAAAACATGAACGAGTTAATTTATCACCTTAAGCGAGAAAGTTGGAATTTTTTTAAATAACATTCAGTGTTCAAATAAAATGTACAATGCTTTTAATGAACGCTTTCTCTATTATTTAAATATTTCATGTCCTTACAGAAAATTCAAAATACGCAGTAAGCGATATAAGAATACTTGGATTACACAAGGTATTCTCACATCTCGTGAAAAACTCAAATTTTATCACTCAATTTTTAATAATACAAACAACGAAAATTTTCAAAGATTTTTCAAATATTATAGAAGAATATATATAAGAAAGTTATAAAAGCTGCTCAAGCCTATGAATTAAACAAAATATTAAAGAATACCGAGAAATTTTCCAAAACAGCATGGAAAATAGTTAATGAATCCGTAAAACGAGAACATCCAATACAAAAATCAAAAAAATGTTTTCTGCTCGTTGAAAACCAACTTATAGAGACCCTCAAAAAATTGCTGAGGAATTTAACAAGTATTTTGCCTCAGTTGGTTCGTGTGATGCGTGCTTCACTGAAACCCTTTCCCGCAATCTTGGTAGAGAACCGGTATCGTCTATGATCTTGACCCCTGTCGATGAGGCTGAGATGGCTGGTATTGTGCAAAGACTAAATTGAAAGAAATCTTGTGACAACAGTGGTATGTCCATATGGCTAGTCAAAAAATGTTCCAAGCATATCTTGACTCCACTAAAAAAGTGGTAAACTCCTCATTTCAATCTGGAGTTTACCCGGATGATTTGAAAACAGCAAAAATTGCCCCAATTTTTAAGAAAGAAGATCCTCATCAAATCAAAAATTACCGCCCAATTGCAATCTTGCAAATTTTCAGCAAAATCTTTGAAAAAGCATTTTTGAATCAACTACAACGTTTTCTGGAAAGATTTGAAATACTGTGTCCTGAACAATTCGGCTTCCGTAAAAACAAATCAACAATTGATGCGGTTTCAAGTCTTGTGGATATTTTTGTCGATGGTTTTGAGAGACGGGATAAGGTGCTCAGCATATTTCTCGATCTTTCTAAGGCTTTTGACTGCGTGCATCATGGGACACTGATGCATCAGTTAGAGACATGTGGAATATGGGGTCTGCCACACAAGTGGATCTCGTCCTACTTGAAGGATAGAGACCAGTGCGTGTAGATCTCAAATGCCATGTCAGGAAAATTGAAAATGGCAAATGGCGTCCCTCAGGGATCGATCCTTGGGCCAGTGCTTTTTACTATTTACGTTAACAATCGGTCCAGAATGGAAAGGTGATTCAATATGCTGACGATACGACTTTCTGCATTACTGCAAATTCTGTGCAGAAGCTTGAAATTAATTATTCATTTGTCACAGTGAATTCATGTATCCAATTTTTTTCGGAAATCAATTTGAAAACAAACAGTTCAAAATCAAACACAATTGATTTTTGTCTGAGACAGCGTGAAGGTAGTGCACGACCTGCTTTCATGGTAGATGACAAACTCTTAGAGGAATCTGACTCCATCAAATTCCTAGGGATGTACCTAGATCGAGGTCTGACCTGGGACAATCATGTGAAAGTGTTTGTTCCAGAGTAACTTCAGGTTTGTATGCTTTGCGGAATCTGGCAAAACACTGTTCTCACGACATCCTGAGAATGGCTTATTTTGCCTTTGTTTATCAGCACCTTGCATATGGAGTAAGACTCTGGGGCAGCTGTGCAAACAACAAACTGGAAAGAGTGTTTCGCCTTCAAAAGAAAGCTGTACGAATCATTTCAAAATTAAAGAGAAGAGAGTCGTGCAGGGATGCCTTCAGAGATCTTGGTTTACTGACCTTGCCCTGCCTCTACATCTTCGAGGTAGCTGTGGTCTGTAAATCAAAGAGCACATTAGCTTAGGGAAGGAACATTCACCAGTATGAGGCAAGAGGCAGGGACAACTATCGCAGTCAACTTCATCGAACGGTGGCGTCTCATAATTTCCCATCGCAGGGTGGTGTTAGGTTGATGAATAGGCTCCCTGAGAATCTTAAAACATTGCCAGTACCAAAAAATTTAAAATCTCGTCTTCAATGCCTATTGGTGTCAGGTGCTTTTGACACGGTATGTGAGTTCATGGAAAGCCGCCTGGGAATATAAAATTAAAATCTAAACACATTTTAACAGGATCTGATATAGGCATTGCCTGTTTGTCTGGATGAGGAACTTTTTGTATGTATAATTGTGTGTGAATGAGTAAATAGGCTAATACATTGGCTAATACAGACTGCTTCTATACAATATTGTGTGCTGTTAAAAGGCAATAAAGACTGATTTGATTTAATTTGAGAAAGCACTTTATTCAACGTTCGACAGTATGCCCTGTACAGAAACTCGGCAAATCTTGGTCCGAGAATGGTGGGGGATTTCCCCTCATTCGAGTATTTAGTTCGTTATACTCACGCTAGGCGAGCTACTGTACAATCAAATGAACTTTACAGGCCATCAGCACTTCTTGGTCCAGGATGTTACACGATCTATACAGAGCCTCGTAACTTGCGGGTCCGGACCAACACGTTCAAGGCCCGGACCAGCATGAGGCGCGATGACCAACAAGGTACGCACGATTTACGCTCCTTGACCAGCAAGTGCCGAGGTTCTAAACATATATATATATATATATATACTGTATATATATATATGAACCTCTAAAATGAACTGAACTACAGAAGCGGTTTTCAATAATATATATATATATATATATATATAAACCTCTTCTGTAGTTCAGTTCATTTTAGAGGTGAATGAACTGAACTACAGAAGAGGTTTTCAAGAAGTTTTTATATAAATTATATATATATATATATATATATATATATATATAATTGAAAACCTCTTCTGTAGTTCAGTTCATTTTAGAGGTTTCGGTCGGACAGAAAGACAGATAGACGGATTGATATACATACAACAGACAGACAAGCATATGTGGAATTTTTTCCAGTGCTACGAGTGCTACTTTACGCTAATTGTCCAGCCAATTATTAGATTGTGGTTTTTTGCACTGTTAAACATTACATAAGACATGATATATTTTTATAAATGAGGTGTTTGAGGTATTTAGGATTATTTGCGCATTCACTTTCTTTAATATAATTAAAAATTCTATATGACTCATAATGGAGGTGCAGGAATATCAGGACAGAGAGCAGCGAGTATGACGACGGTATGATGTATTGTTCAACGTTCCTTGAATACCGCCGCCGCTCGGGAATTCAGATTTCATCTTATCTCTTGCCGCAAAATATCGTGCATCGTAACGGCTGACTGAGACTGTAGCTTATGTTAATATTTTACATAGATTTTGTGTTACATTATATAGGTACATTATTTGATTTTTAACTTCTCTTGTGTTTTCAACTGTTACAAATATTATGAAATATGGCAGTTTGTATCCGATTAATAATGGATGATATGTACGACATAAACTCATTCCATGCGCTGAGAGGGTTATTAGTAAATTGCTGTCTATTTAGTGACTGACAATCTTCTCTATAGCTAATTTACAACTTGTAGGTAAATCTAATATTTAATGCACTCAGTTCCATGTTTGCGTTTATTTTATTGGATACGTGTTTAAGGATGAATATTAAACTACTTTTATGTCAGTGGAATTGTAGCCTAAACTTCAAAGGTAGTAGTTAATTATGAATTAAAAATCATAATTTATAAAGGTAGTATGTGAAGTATGTATGTTGTCCGTGCTAGTGAACCTCATATCTACAGTTTTTAATGTCAGCATTTTATTCACATACCTATCCATAATATGAATGGGTATTGTATCCAAATGCCTCATATTTTTGTAATATTATTAATATTACAACTTAATTAATATTTGAACTTAATTAAATCACTGGTCTTAAAATTTAAAATGACATCTAAATTAAATGCTCTAAAGTTCAATGAGAGCATCTTCTATTACCTTGGCCGGCCCTCATATGGATGAAGGAAATGCCAGGTTCATGACGCCATGTAAGGAATCCATTTCCCACAAATTCGCCCTTAAGTGATCCTGATCATATTTCCTCAACTATTGACGAGTTTGAGTTTCGAAATTTTAGAACTGACTAGGCCGAAATTCATCGCCAAAGAATATTTTTCCTGTCATTAAAGTGAATTCGTGTTAAAAAAGAATTAAAGGAAATTCGGAATCTGGCGGTAAATGGACATTTTTGAACAGGAACATGATTAGGTAAACATATCATTGAGGTGATTCCTAGCCTTTATTAAGACAATTAAAAACGTGCGACTGACGCCTCAGAAATTGGTTAGAAGTCTTCTAGATAGCGCTTAGTACTCTCATGTAGCAGAAAATATCTCCTTTCCTAAGTGTCTCTTAGGCTTTCGAAATCATTAACTGGCGCAAAATATTTCCCAACAGTTCGAAATATAAGTACTCAATAAATTATCAAGCTATATTTCTTATACACGTACTCAAATTCACAGCCAAACTAACTGTAACGTATATTATGAAATGAATTTATCTAATCACAAAGATTTTCTTTGATCGAAAGAGAAGTCTTGAGAGAAAGTTTCATTCCACTTTGATATTTTAGGATCACTTAATATTTGCTTCAATTGAGTTTTAAACGTTTAACCTTAAAAACCTAAGCCTGCGTTTAAAGTCTATTATATGTGGTGTGGGATATTGTAGCGTGTATATTCTTACCTATAATAGTCTTTACATACAAAGGTTCATAATCCGTCTTTAATGCTTTTGTTTGTCACAAAACTATTCATTAATTTAAGTTGCTGTGGGAATAATATTAAACACTAGAAAAGTATAATATGTTTACTATGGTCATATTGAGCCATCGTTTGCCAAAAAAGGATAGTGCATGTGAACTGCCGAGAGAATACACAACCTTACTCACGTATACGTACATTTACACTATATCAACATTTAGTTCAAGAAAAATCTTTTCTTTATATGGTGTCAGGGAAACTATTTTCTAGTTATTATATTTCCTAAATATAATAGTTAATGAAATGGAAAAGCAAGAATTCTTTGGTGCCAGTTTAGTATAATGTTCGTTAAGTTTTATTTTCGTACGTTGTCAGTAAAGTTGATGACTTGTGCAGCCCAGAGCATAGCAATATACAATCGTACAGATATATAACTGCCGCAATGACTTGAATGCTGGAATTGTACTTCGACAGTTACAAAGTTGGATAACACCGAGACGGATGAAAGACTATATATATATCACTATAATATCACTATTTTGACAAGACGGTGTGCCGCGCCAGACCACCTTACACTAGAAGCAACGTGTGCGCTCAGCATTATATACCCTGCTAACAGATGGATAGAGCTGGCCCAATCGTATAGCCTCAAGAGGCCCAAGCATAAACTCACTAGAATTTGTTATTGTGTTTACGTCAAGACTGGTGTATATAGTATCGAGACGTGACTACTATCATTGTCAAAGAACCTTAGATATATCTGTAGAGTTAAAATTTGAACGCATTCAATGTGTACTAATACTACAAAAACATGATTATATACCCTTTCATTTCATGTATTAGTATACTTTCATTATTATTTCTAATATGTCTATTCTACAATAAGTTACAGATATTCAAATCTAGGGAGTTCACCTTCGGTCATTCAGAATAATAATTTCGCTTCTTTACCGACTGTTTACAAACGTTGATAGGTTTTCACATAATTTAAGCCCCAAAGAAACAAAACTGTTTTGTAGCAGCGAATTTCTTGTCCTAAAAGATTGCATCTTATACCCAATAGGTTTATCTTGTTATGATACAATTTTAATATAAGTTATAGTGTCTGGTGGTAACAAGAATGAAGTATGCCATTTACTTCTGCCAAGTGCGTAGGCTCTATTTAAAAAACAATGCAAAAAAAATATTTTTGTTTCACGACCAGGAATAAAGTAAATTTTCCAGTGTAGTTGAGTATCCGCTTACAAGAGTGCGTCTTGAGACTGAGAATTCAATGTCTCACTTGCGTCACAGAAGTACAATGTTCTGTCCCTCGCTATGAAACTAGACTTCTCATTTCATCTCTGAAATATTCAATCTTCGAATTATTTTTCAATCAGAGGCCTTTTTATAAATAGTTATTTTGTAAAGATATTTCAGAAGAAAATTACCTCTTTAATGGTGATACGTTAAATCAACATTATTGATAATATTTAATTTAAGAGTATTATTTACTATTATATAATTTTATTCATTATTATTATTATTACATTATCTGATACGTTTAACCACATAACAAGGTTCACGTTTCATAAGATTAAACAAAAGAGGTTTGACAATTTTAGTGACTTGTGGTACGAAAAAACAAGTCGTAGGTAGACTCTGATGAGAATGGTTGATACAATGTCTCTATAGAAGATAAAGAAATAAATTTTGATACTCGTTTTTCGTTTAGTTTAAAATATCTATTCAAAAGTTTATCTTAATTACTGAAAAGGACCAAACTCTTATACCTCTCACTTCAAACTTATTACAAATTCTTCAATGAGAAAAAAGAATTCACTTAATCAAAACTACGAAGTTTTATAATTTTGTATAAAGATTCCCTGGTGCATGGAGAGTAAGTTTGTAATATACCGTCCTTCATAAATATTATTACGTAAGCTGTTTAGTTTGAAAAGAAATACATTTTTTCATAAATTGTATAAATAAAAAAAATACTAGATTGGTTTCTATCGTGAATGTATTTAAATAATTTTTAGGACGTTTAGGTTTTAAAATATTTATTACTTTCCGCTGTAATATAACTACAATTTCATATTTTAAATAGTATTCTAATATTACAGTAATAACTCTTATTAAAAAAACCTATTACCTGTTGAGTACTTAACTGATAGGTAAATAGTAATTCCGGTAAAACATCAGATGTGGGATGGGGATTAAAGTCGTCCAGAGTTTTCAATTACAGGCTGACTGAGCTTAACCCGATAACTCGACTGCTGCTCCCTAGCGGAAAACTGAGTCAACTGGAAGTTATTGTGTTACTTACTTCCGATTCGTCAATGTTGAAATGTTAGGGAGATTATTGTAAATATTAATTGACGTTTTAACTCACTGCTAACGGATAGAAAACTATTTTTGCAAAGTTAATTTAATAATCGTAAAAGATTATAAAATGGGTTAACAAATTCAGAAATTACATCTTGAACAGTTTTAAAAAATATATTGTGAAAATCGAATTATATTTCAGTACGAACGATTATAAATGCATTGTTCTACATTACAAATTCAATATAGGTTTACTTGTATTCTCTGATGTGGAAACCCGTTATTAAAAAATGATTTTGTACGCAAGTAGTAACATTCACAATATCTTATACGGAGTGGAATCCTTATAGGTGATTATATGTTTAGCTGCTTATTTACAACGAATTTATGATATTACGTACTGTGCGGGCTACTTTGCGTCACATCATTAATTTTTATAAAGTTTCCCAAACAATAATTTAGAATTATATGATGTTATATATCGAAGAATATAAACTGATTGGTAAAAAACAGTATTAGTCTATAGTGATAATCCATTTTTCCTTTGTACGGTGTGGTACGACTTCTAGCCAGTTAGTGAGATGTTAAAGATTTCATCTCTTGGACATGCAACATGAACCTTCGTCAGAATACAGCTTAATGTGCCGAAAAGAGTGAAGAGGGGACAGATACTGTACTCATGTTGAAGATGTCGTAAAAGCACACGGAAAACTAAAGAGAAACCGAGAATATTCATACAATATTAGATACTTTAATAATTAGGAATTTAATATCCTAGTCTGGAATAAAAAATCTTGTGATACGCACTTTTTAAATCAAAGGTGCTAAACACACACACACACACCATATTTGGGATATGTTTGTAATGTAATCAGCAATTTTTGTAGAGGTTTAAGCGTCCAATAGACTATATTTGTTAATAGTCTGAGAGTAGTCTATTACCAAGCTTTGTTGTGCTTAGCATTAGGTATAAACAATACGTGGGACTCACAATGAAGATTGGTTTGGTTCAATAATCCCTTCCTTCAATGTCTGAATACCTCGTTTCTACTAGTTACTCTTAATTACTTTTAGACTAATGACTTTTAGACATAATGGACTTGAACTATAGAATGCAAAAAATTGAAGAATAACAGATGGCAGAACCAGTGAAGCAACGTTTTCAATCAGAAATATTAAATCAATAAGTTATTCAAAGTTTGCAGCTGAAGGTAGAACTAGAAGTCGCAGCGGACTTCTAGTGAGTTATTGATCGTACTACTCATATTTTGCTTTAAAAGTCCTTCAGATTTCAGAGCAACCAAACTAACTGAAAGTACAAATGTTTTCTGTTATTTTGAAAAAAAAAGATGTACAATTACATTATAATTCACATATGTATAATAACTATATAGTATGTGTATATAAATATCGAGTAATACATATATACAGACTGTTTAAAATTATAGATATTTACCAGAAGGTTTTTTTTCAATCTTCAAAGAGAGGTAAGGGGGCCAAATAGCTCATATTTTTACAGAAACAGCTTATTCTCTTCCAACAAATAAACCACGGTATATTGGTTCAAAGCATTGATCTATTTTCGTGTATCTAAGTACAACTTTCTTCAGGTAAAAATAAATTGTATGAATATGTACACAAATTATAACATAGAAAAACAAACATTCTTAAAAACATTAGTGCATTTATATAAAAAATACAGATTTGAAGGATTTTTTACAATAACGTGTCATGACCCCACCACAAGCAAAGATTTCGCTATTATTGTTTAAATAAATTTATATTCTTATTAATCCATACTTAAATATGATAGTTAAAAAATTCTAATCCGGTTAGAAATTTAAAATGTCTATAATTATAACTCCTGACTCTACTAAAAAGTCAATTAAAGCTTTGAACATTATTTTATACTGTATTTAATTTGTTCTGTAATGTTTAATATCAAACATCTGTAATTAAAATTTTTTATTTTTTACAAATTTGAAGGGAATATCATTTTGTAAGGTACTGTCTTGTTCTTTTTGTTGTTATAATAATCAAAGTAAAGTTGAACTAAATAACACAGAAGAATATGATAAAAACACAATTTCTGTAACATGTAGTCTTGAAAACACGAAAAAATTAAACTTATATTTAGAAACGAAAGTTAAATAAAAACGAATAAAAGTGGTATTTCACTTTTACCTTAAGTCAACGAACACGTATGTAATAATATAAAATTTTGTTATGCACATAATATGCATAGTTTAATACCAAACTAATGAATATACAATTCTTACACAATTGTTTTATATTCAAAATATTCAGAACAAGATAAGGTAGTTTTTAACACTAGAATTTTCACGATTTAGTATTTTTATGAATTAAATGGTTATTTTAAACTCTTAAAATGTTTCATTACGGTCATTATTTGATAATAAATGCATTGAAAAACATAATATAACAAATCGTACCAATATAAAATACTGAATCAAAAAATGCAACACGGGTATGTTGGATATACTCTTAACAAGAATACACTGCCCTCCAACTTCCACTAACCACCGTTAATTTAATTATTTTCCGGCAGTGGCCCTTATTAGCGTACACTAGACTTCAAAAAATTTCTAAAGTTTTAGCAGCGCTCTAATGCTTTGCGATCGGGACTCGTAGCACTTTTCGTTTTATGACATTGGTTATTTTAACAAATCCACAATTAAAATTCATAAAGTATGTACTCGCACTGATTTGTGGAAATAATGATTTAACTAGCCTATGAGTATTTATTACCACATTCGTAATTTCTAACTTAATGACAAACGGCATGTACTTTCTTAAATCCTGGGTCACTGAATTAACGCATACTATGTCGCCAACACACTGTACAGACACTTGCCTTCTGTGATAAGGGACCTGCAGGACGAGCCTGTTAGTGGCTTCAAGCGGCTGGTCACTGCCTGGCTTCGTATGATCGGTCCGGACGGTGCTGAGGCCCTCCTCTCCCCCACTTACCGTTACCAATGAAAACAACGAAATCATTGCTTATTACTAACTTTACCGATACAGTCATTAACTTCCATCTCATCACTGTCATCCGTGCGTCATCGTCTCTGAGATAATGTATTTTTTGTTTGTCCATCTTCATTTGTTTTTACCGTGTTTGATTTAAATGCGTGCTAAGACAGCATATTCTAGTATTTTTGTGTGATTCTGATTAAATTTTATACTTTAAATTATGTATAGACTGTCAAGTTTTTATTTTTTAGTTAAAAGTTTCCTTTAGTTCATTTCTGTTTTTTATTTTATTTATTTTTCATTAACATATAGCATTTCTTATTTTATTATTAATACTTTGTACATTATAGATTTGAACTGGACAGCACGCACAGACTTTTGTTTCTATGTGCTGTCAATTTTCATGCATTAACATGTACAAGTGTTGGAAAATTTGTTTTTGAAAAATAAATTTATTTGAGTTTGAATTTGAGTTTTGATATTTTTACAAT
>NW_025780146.1:37500-41855 GCF_021130785.1 Homalodisca vitripennis | reverse complement strand
AATTTTTCCCTAAAAAACATTTTTAATTTTTTTTTCAATTTTTTAATAAAAAAACCAAAAATGCCCTTTTGCTTAATTAAGAAAAAAAAAAAAATTGCAAAATTTTTTTCATTTTCTAACCTTTTCCGTTGGGTTTTTAAAAATAAAAAGGGGTTTAAAAAATAAACCCGGGGGGGTTGTTTTTTTAAAAATTGTTTTTTCCTAAAAACCCCGTGTGTCAAATTTTCACAAAACAAAAGCAAGGTTTTTTTTTTGTCGTTTGGGGAAATCGGGGAAAATAAATTTTTAATTTCCAAAAATTTTTTAGTAAAAAAAACCCCCAAATTTAAACCTTTTTTAATTTCCGGGTTTAAGATTTCGTGCCGAAAAACCCGTTTTTTAAACCCGGTAGTTTTAAAAAGGCCGGAATAGGGAAAACGATTCCTTTCCCCCTAAACCCCCCCCCTTTTCCCCCCCAAAGGAGGGCCCCGGGGGGAAACCGGCTGGACAAATTTCCCAGAAATTTGGTTTTTTTTTTTTTTTTGGGTTTTTTGGTTTTTTTTTTTTTATTTTTTGTTTGGTGTTATTTTTTTTTGTTTTTTTTTATTTTTTTTTTTTTTTTTTGTTTTTTTTTTTTTTTTTTTGGGTTTGTTTTAAAATTGTTGTATATTATTTTTAATGTTTTTTTTTGTTTTAGGGAAATGTTAAAAATTTTTTTTTAAATTTTAAGAATTTAAATTTTTAAAATTTTTAAAATTTTTTAAATTAAATTTATAAGAAATTTTGAAATTTAAGGGGAAAAAATTTTTTTTTTTTTTTTATTTTTGAAAAATTTTTAAATTTTTTTTGGAAAGTTTGTTTTTTTTGTTTTTTTTTTTAAATAGAAAAAAAAAATTTTTTAAATTTAAAGAAAAAAATTAAAATTTTAAAAAAATTTTTAAATAAATAAAAAAAAAAATTTAAAAATTTTCAAAAAAAAAAAAAAACCTTTTTGGGGAACAAAAAAAAAAAAAAAAAACCCAAAAAAGAAGGGTTCTAAAACCCCAAAAAAAAAAAAAAAAACCAATTGGAAAAAACCCAAAAAACCTAAAATTTCCCCAAAAAAAAAATTTTAAAAAAAAAATTTCCTTTCAAATTTCCCCTCCAACCGTTAACACAAAAACCAAAAACCCCTTTCCCCAAACTACTCCTTCTTTCCCCAAAAATAAAAAAATTTTTTTCCCAATTCCTCCCGGGGGGGCCCCTTTTTCCTTATTAAACCAAAACCCCCCCTATAAAAAAATGTTATAAAAGGGGTTTAAACAAAAACAAGTTGTTTCCAACAAAGGTAAATGACCCCTGAAAGCTTTTTCCCAAATAAACACAGTTTTATAAACGCGTCCCCTTTTTTCTTTTACCAAATACCAAACAAATGATTTTACCGGGAAAAAAAAAATTTTAAAATGGGTAATTTTTAAATTTAAAAACACCTTAAAATAAGAAAAAGGAGAAATCTTATGATGTGACTTTTTCCCGGCTCCTTTTCGCCGCCACTTAGGGAGTTTTTGGGAAAGAAATATCAGATTTCAGCTAAAATTTACACTTCACCTCGGATGGAGGGGAGAGGGGTAAAAAAAATACCTTTGCCAAAATTTGGGGTACTCCTTTTTTGCAAAAACTTCTTTTGGGATGAATTTCTCTTAACATTTTCCAATTTTTCGAAAACCCTTAAAGTTTTTTAGCAAAAATTCCCTTTGATAGAATGTATTTGTATTCGATTTTTATTTCAAAATCATATTTTGGGTTTTCTCTGATTGGGATTGTCGTGGGGGGCCCGTTTATTATACTCCCAGCCCACTTCCTCTGCTGATAGACGCGATCTTTTAAAGTACTGATTATGTAAAAGCCGTGTAAGTGAAATTTATCCACAAAGTAAGAGCCAATTTGAAAATCTTAGAACCACTTAAAATTTCAGGGGTACTATTTTCGCCTTAAAAAGGGTTTTTACGTTTTGGTATTTTTGGGGAAAGAAAAAAATACCCAAAGGGTTTTTTTCCAAAATCTTATTGTTTAGATTGGCCACTCAAATCATCATACACGCCCAAAATATTTGGTAATAAAGTCTAAAAAACGGGTTTTTTTAACAACAAAATTTAAAATCTTTTATTCTGCCGGAGCTAATTTATCTTTAAAAACCCCTCTGAGGGTTTGGGTTTTAAAAGTTTGTAAAGTTTAAAAATAACATCACTGAGAAAAAAAATCGCTTGATTTTTTTAAAAACCCCCTTCAAAACCCCCCTTTTTTTTCTCATTTAAAAGGGCCACCCAAAACCATCGATAAATTTCCTGCTTAAATGAGAATTACCCCTGACGACGTCACACAAAACAAAACGGGTTTTTTATGTATAAATAACCTAAATTACCCCTGACTTTTCGGACTTAAGTTATGTTTAAAACCCAAAATTGCAACTATCGCAGTAAAAGAATACAAAACCTTCCAAAAAAATTTGGATATTTCGTATTCCTTAATAGCTTTTCCCTATAGGAAGAACCCCATCCTTCAAAAAAAACATATGCAAAACTTTTCTAAGAAAAATTACTGCTTGATTTTATTTTAAAATTTAAAATTTTGATTCTAAAAAGAAAAAGCGAAATAATTTAGTTTCTAAAATATGTGTCCCAAGTGTTAAAATACTCGTATTTACCCCTATAAATTAGTTGAAATATTTTTTCCCATTATTTTTTCTTACTGCCAACAATTTTTTAATTTTTATTCACCCAAATTTGCATTTTCTGGCCCAAATTACAACTAACTTTAGAAAAATAAATTTAAATTTAAACAAAGGAAATGGAATGAAGAAATTAATTTGTAGGAAATGACAATTATTTTATTTTTTACATCCTTTTAAAAAATGACAGCCCACAAAATTTAATCTAAAAAAATTTAAAAAATGACGAAAACTAATCAAACTCTGATAGGAATGCAAAAAGTAAAAAACGAGGCCTCACGCTTGGGCTTTCCAGTGAGTAATTTACAAAACCCCCCCCCCTACTGTCCTCAAAAGCTTGCCCCCTTTTTAAAAAACCCAAATAAACAAAATGTAACATATTCCCAATTTTTAATTTTTTAAAATTTTCCAACGTAAGGGTATTTAAAGAATAAAAATTGTGTTTACTTTTTTGAGTAAGATAATTTTTTTTACTTAAAAAGCGTTTAAAAACGATTTTCATATTTTTAAGTGGAAAATTACCCCGAAAATTTGTTTCTGCTTTGAGGTCTTTTTTAAATTTCCCTTTTCCCACACTTATTTTAAAATTTAAAAAAAAAAAATTTACATAATATATTTATTTATACTTTTTTTTTAAAGGGGGGAAATTTTAAAAAAAACCCTTCCTTATAATATTGGAAAAAAGTACCCACAAAGCAATTCTGTGCAGGGTACAGCCCTACCTTTTAAACCAACCTAAACCCCTATAAAAAAAGAAAAAATGGGATTTTTAAAGGTAGTTTTATAAGCCGTTTTTCTTCTAATTTTGTGTAAATTTTTTTAGTTTCACCGGGACAAATACAAGATAAATTGTTTTTGAACGAAAAAACCTACACCTGACCCCAAAGAGGGCTGAAAAACGAAATTAAAAAAACACATCGAAACTGCTTGTACCCAAAATATCTATATTTGCTTAAATAAAAACCCAAATTTTTAAATTTTTGTTGGTACGAGTGAAGTTATGTAATTTTATAAATTTTTGTAACTTTTTCGTTTGATTTTTCTTGTTTTTTAAAAATTTTTCATTCCTTTTTTTTGGAACGTATATATTAAAAAAAATTTATCAGTATATCCCTTTTCAATCGTTAAAAAAACCCACTGAGAAAAAATTGATATCAGGGGTTTTTTTCCAAGGTACCGTCGCTTATTATGCAAAAGTAGGGATGGAATACCAACTTTTTACCTGTAAAATTCTCTAAAAATTTCTTCGAATCGTAGTTTTTTGATTTTTTCCCCAACACCCACCCCCGAGCTTCCGGCATGTTATAAAAAGGGAGCGGAAAGGGATCTGCCAAAAAAATTAAAAATTTCCCGGGACAAAAAGGCTAACCCTTCCTTTTAAATTTAAAATTAATTCTAAGACGGTTTGCACAAAAGTGTGACCCCCCTTTTCTTGCATCAAACGTTTCTTCTCAAAGGGGCGTAATAAATACAGTAATGAAAATGTAATACAATTTAAATAAAACGTTGTATTGATTTGGTTAAAACGGTATCGTGTATTGAAATACCCCTTTTGGGAATAAAAAAATGTTAAAATTAATTTTTTTTTCCCAATAGGCAAATGAAAATGTACCATCTGAACAGTTTCCACCCCATTGATACCCAAAAAAAAAACGGCTAAATTTATGGC
>NW_025780146.1:0-35000 GCF_021130785.1 Homalodisca vitripennis | reverse complement strand
TTTTTTTTTTTAATTTTTTTTTTGGGAAAACCCTTTTTTTTTTCTTTTTTTTAAAAAAAAATTTTTTTTAAAATTTTTTTTTTTGGGGTTTTTTTTGGGGGGGGTTTGGGGAAAAATTTTTTTTTTCCCCCTTTTTTTTTTCTTTTTTTTTTTGAAAAAATTTTTTTTTTTTTTTTTTTTTTAGGGAAAAAAAAGGGGGAAAAAATTTTAACTTAACCCCAAAAAATCCAAAAAAAATTTTTTTTTTTTTTGGGGGGGGGGGGTTTTTTTTTTTTTTTTTTTAAAAAAAATTTTTTTTTAAAAAAAAAAAAAGGGGTGGTTTTTTGGGCCAAAAATTTTTAAAACAAATTTTTTTGTTTTAAAAAAAATTTTAAAAGGGGTTTTTAAAAAAAAAAAAGGAAGCTTTTTTTTTTAAAAGGGGGGAAAAAATTTTTTTTTTTTCCCCTTTTTTTTCCGGGGGGGGCCCCCCAAAAAAATTTTTTTTTTTTTTTTTGGAAAAAGGGGAAAAAAAAATTTTTTTTGTGAAATTTTTTGGGGGGAAAAAAAGGGGGGCTTTGGGAAAAAAAAAAAATTCCCTTTTTCGGAAAAAAGGGGTTTAAAAAAAAAAAAATTTTTTTTTTAAAAGTTTTGGAAAGGGGGAAAAAAGGGGGGAAAAAAAAAATTTTTTTTTTAAGAAAAAAAATTTTTTTTTTTAAAAAAAATTCAAGGTTTTTTTTTTAAATTAAAACCTTTAAAAATTTTTTGAAAAATTTTTTTTCCTTTCCTTTTTTTCCCCCCTTTAAATTTTCTTTAAAATATTTTAAAAAATTTTTTCCCCCAAAAAAAACCCAACTTTTTTTTTTTAAAAAAAAAAGGGTTTTTTAAAAATTTTTTTTTTTTTTTTATTTGTTTAAAAAATTTTTTTTTTTTTCCCCAAAAAAATTTTTTTTTTTAAAAATTTTTTTAAAATTTTTTTTTTTAAAATTTTTTAAAAAAAGGGGCCTTTTGGGGGTTTTTTTTTAAAATTTTTTTTCCCCTTTTTTTGGGGAAAAAACCCTTGGGGGTTTAAAAAAATTTTTTTAAATTTTGGGGTCAAAATTTTGGGGTTTTAAAAAAACCCCCATTTTTAAAATTTTTGGGAAAAATTTTTTGGAAAAAATTTTTTTTTTGGGAAAAAAAAACAAGGGGTTTTTTAAATTTTAAAAAAACCCCCCTTTTTTTGGGTTTTTTTTTTCCAAAAAAGGGAAAATTCAAATTCCTTAATTTTGGAACCCAAAAAAAAAAGGGGGGTTTTTTTTTTTAAAAAAAATTAATTTGGGTTTTTTTTTTAAAAATTTAAAAAATTTTTTTTTTTTTTTTTAATTAAAAATTTTTTAATCAAATTTTTTTAAAACCCCCAAAAAATTTTAAAATTAGGGGTTTTTTTTTTTTTTAAAAATTTTTTAAAAAAAAAAAATTTTTAAAAAAAATTTTTTTTTTAAAAATTTTTTCCGGGCCCCGGGGTTTTGGGCCCCTTTTTGTTTTAGTTTAAAAAAGGGGGGGAAAAATTTTTTTTTTAAAAAAAATTTTTTTTTTAAAAAAAATTTTTTTTAAAAAACCCCCCCCCCCTTTTTTTTTTTTTTAAAAATTTTTTTTCCCCAAAAAAAAAAAAAGGGGGGGGGGGGGGGGAAAAAAAAGGGGGGGGGGGGGGGGAGGGGGGGGGGAAAAATTTTTTTTTTTAAAAGGGGGGGTTTTTGGGTTTAAAATTTTTGGGAAAATTTTTTTGGGTTTTGGGGCCCCCGGGTTTTTTTAAAAATTTTTTTTGGGGGTTTTTAACAATGAAGGGAAAAAAATTTTTTTCCCCGGTTAAAAAAGGGCCCTTTTTTTTGGGGGGGGTTTTTTTTTTTTGGGGGGTTTTTGGGGGTTTTTGTTTTTATTTTTCCCCCTTTTTTTTTTTTTTTAAATTAAAAAATTTCCCCCCCTTTTTTTTGGCCCTTTAAATTTTTGGGAAAAAAATTTCCCCTTTTAAAATTTTGGGTGGGTTTTTTTTCGGGTTTTTTTTTTTTTTTTTTTTTAAAAAAAAAATTAAAATTTTTCCCCTTTTTTTAAAATTTTTTTTTTAAATTTAAAAGGGGGTTTTTTTTAACCCTTTAAAAATTAAAAGGGGGGGGTTTTTGGGGTTTTTTTTTAAAACAATTTTTTAAAAAAAAAAAAAAAAGGGGGGTTTTAAAAAAAAAGGGATGAGGGGGTGGGTTTTTTTTTCTGGGTTTTCCCTTCAAAAACCCCTTTTTTTTTTTTTTTAATTTAAAAAAAAAACTTTTTTTTTCCCCGGAAAACCCCCCGGGGGGGGGTTTTTTTTTCCCCCCTTTTTTTGTCCCCCCCCCTTTTTTTTTTTAAAAAAAAAAATTTTAAATTTAAAAGGGAAAAAGGGGGGGGGGGCCCCCCCCCCCAAAATTTTTTTTGGGGGGGGGGGGCCCCCCCAAAAAAAATTTTTTTTTTTTTGGAAAAATTTTTTCCCCAAAAAAAAAATTTTTTTTTTTTAAGAAATTTTTTTAAAAAAAAAAATTTTAAATTAAAAAGGAAATTGGGGGAAAAAAAAATTTAAATTTAAACCCAATTTAAAAAAAAACCCCCGGGCAAAAAATTTTAAACCCCCAAAAAATTTTTTTTTTTTTTTTTGAAATTTTCCCCCCCCAAAAAAAAAAAAAATTTTTTTTTAAAAAAACCCTTTTGGTTTTTTTTAAAAATTTTCCGGGGGAGGGTAAAAAAAAATTTTTTTGGGGTTTAAAAAACCCCCCCCCTTTTTTTTTTCCCCTTAGGGAAACCCCCCAAAAAAAAAAAAAAATTTTAAAAATTTTTTAAAAATTTTTTTTTTTTCCCAAAAAAATTTTAAAAAATTTTTTTTAAAAAAAAAAAAAAAATTTTTTTTAAATTTTTTTTTAAAAAAAATTTTTTTTCCCCCTTTTTTTGGGGGGGTTTTTTTTTAAAAGGGGGGATACAAGGAAAAAATTTTTAACCCCCCCTTTAAAAAAAAATTTAAAAAAAAAATTTTTTTTTTTAAAAAAAGGGAATTTTAAAATTTTTCCAAAAAAATTTTTTTTTTGGGGGGAAAACCCCAAACCCCCCGAAAAGGGGGGGGGGGGGGGTTTAAAAAATTTTGTTTGGGAAATTTAAAAAAAAATTTTTTTTAAAAGGGGAAAGGGTTTTTCCCCCCAAAAAAAACCCCCCAAAAAGGGCCAAAAATTTTTTTTCCCCTTTTTTAAAATTTTTAAAAACCCCCCTTTCCCCCCAAAAAAAAACCCCCAAAAAAAACCCCCCCCAAAATTTTTTTTTCCCCCCCAAAAAAAAAAATTTTTTTTTTCCCCGGGGGGGAAAAAGGGGCCCCCTTTTTTAAAAAAAAAATTTTTTTTGGGGCCCGGTTTTTATGGGAGGGGGCCGGGGAAAAAATTTTTAAAAAAAAAAACCTTTTTTTTTTTTTAAAAAATTTTGGTTTTTGGGGGGGTAAAAAATTTAAGGAAAAAAATTTTAAAAAAAATTTTTCCCCCGGGGGAAAAAATTTTAAAGGTTTTTTTTTGGGGGAAAAAAAAATTTTTTTAAAAAAAAAGGGGAAAAAAAAAAAAAAATTTTTTTTTTTTTTTGGGGGGGTTTTTAAACCTTTTTTTTAAAACCTTTTTTTTTAAAAATTTTAAAAAAAAAAAAATTTTTTTTAAAAAAAAAATTTTTAAAAAAAAATAAATTTTTTTAAAAAAAAAAAAATTAAAGGAAAGGGAAACCCAAAAAATTTTTAAAAAAAATTTTTCCCAAAAAAATTTTAAAAAAGGGGGGGGGGGTTTTTTTTTTTTTTTTTTAAAAAAATTTTTTTTATTTAAAAAAACGAGGGGGAAAAAAAAAATTAATTTTTTTTTTTTTAAATTTTTTTTTTCCCCAAAAATTTTTTTAAATTTTTTTTTTGGGGGGAAAAAAATTTTTTTTTCCCCCCCGGGATTAAATTTTTTTTGGGGTTTTAAAATTTTTTAAAAATTTTTTTTTTTTTTTTTTTTAATTTAAAAAATTTTTAAAAATTTTTTTCCCCTTAATTTTTTTTGGGGGCCCCCTTAAACTAACCCCTTTTTTAAACCGGGGCCTTTTCCCAAAAAAGGGTTTTTAATTAGGGCCCCCAAAAAAAAACTTTAAAAAAAAATTTTAAAGGGAATTAATTTTTTTTCCCTTCCTTTTTTCCTTTTTTGGGGGGTTAAAAAGGGGGGTTTTTTTTTGGGGGAAAAATTTTTTTCCAAAAAGAAAAATTTACTTTTAAAATTTTTTTTTTTTTTATTAAAAACCTTTAAAAGAAATATTTAAACCTTTTTTTTTTAAAAAGAACCCAAAATTTTTAATTTTTTAAAAAAATTTTTTTTAAACCGGGGCCCAAAAAATTTTTTTAAAAAAAAAACCCCTTTTTTTTTTTAAACCCAAAAAATTTTTTTTTTTTAAAGGGGTTTTTTTTTAAAAAAAGGAAATTTTAAAAAATTTTTTTTCCGGAAAAAATTTTTCCCCTTTTTTTAATTAAAAAAGGGTTTTTAAAAAAAAAAAAAATCAAAGGGGCCCCCCTTTTTAAAACCCCTTTTTTTTCCCCCCAAAAAAACCAAACCGGGAAAACGGGGGTTTGGGTTGGGCCCCCCAATTTTAAAAAAAAAAAATTTTTCTAGTTTTAAAAAAAAAAAAAAAACCCCCCCCCCAATTGGAAAAGGTTTTTTTTTTTAATTAAAAAAATTTTTTAAAAAAATTTTTTTTTAAAAATTAAATTTTTCCCCAAAAAAAAAAATTTTTAACATTTTTTGGAAAAATTTTTTAATTTAAAAACCCCAAAAAAACTTTTTTTCCAAAAAAATTTAAATTTTTTAAAAAAAGGGGGGTTTTTTCAAAAAAAAGGGGCCTTTTAAATTAAAGGGGGAATTTTTTTTTTCCCCCCCTTTTTTTTAAAATTTCAAACGGGGCCCCCCCAAAAGGGGAAAAAGGGGGGGAAAAAAAAAGGCCCCCCCGGGGTTTTTTTTTAAAACCTTGAAACTGTAAATTTTAAAACCCCGGGGGTTTTTAAAATTTTCCCCCCGAAATTTTTTGGGGGGGAAAAAAAAACCCCCCTTTTTTTTAAAGGGGGGGGTTTAAAAAATTTGGGGGAAAAAACCCCCAAAAGGGGGGGGGGAATTTTTAAAAAAGTTTTCCCCAAAAACCCGGGGGGGGGGTTTTTTTATAAATTTTGGGGGGTTTTTAAAAGGGTAAAAGGGGGGGGGAAAACTTTTAAGGGGCTTGGGAAAAAAAAAATTTAAAAATCCCGGGGGGGTTTTTTTTTCCAAAAATTTTTTTTTTTAAAAAATTTAAAGGGGGGTTTTTTTTGGGAAAAGGGGGTAAATTTTTTGGGTGTTTTTTTGGGGAACCCCTTAAAAAACAAATTTGCCCCTTAAAAGAACTTTGGGCCCCCTGAAACCCCCAAAAATTTTTGGGTTTGGGGGAAAAAAAAAACCCCTTCCGGGATTTAAAAAATTTTTTTTTAACTTTAAAAAAAAAAAAAAAAGGGGGGGGGGGGTTTTGGGGGTACGGGCCCCCCCCGGGGGGTTTTTCCCCGGGGGGAAAAACCCCCCCCTTTTTTTTAAAAACCCCCCCGGGGGCCCCCCCCGGAAAAAAAACCCCCTTTTTTGGTTTTCCCTCAAACCCCCCCCGGGGGGTTTTTTTTTTTTTACCTTTTTTGGGAAAAAAAAAGTTAATTTTCCCCCAAAACCCAAAAAAAAATCTGTGCCAAGTCGGGTTCTTACTAGTAGAAATCCGTGCAAATTGGTATTGCTAGTTCTATAATCCGTTTGAAAATCGGTATTCTACTTCTAGAAATCTATGCAAATCGCGTTATTGTACTAGTCTCTAAAATCTTGTTGCAAGTCGGGTTCTCTACTAGTAGAATCCGTGCAAATCGAAAGCTAGTTCTATAATTTCCGTGAAAATCGGTTCTCTACTAGTAGAATCCGTGCAAATCGGTAAGCTAGTTCTATAATCCGTGAAATCGGTTCGCTTACTAGTAGATTCCGTATGCAAATCGGTAAGCTAGTTCTATAACTCCGTGAAAAATCGGATATTCTACTTCTAGAATTCTATGCAAAATCGGTGTACTAGTTCTAAAAATCTGTGCAAGTCGGTTCTTCTACTAGTAGAATCCGTGCAAATTGGTTATGCTAGGTTCTATAATTCCGTGATGAACACTCGGTATTCTACTTCTAGGAATCTATGCAAATCGGTGTACTAGTTTTTCTAAAAATCTGTGCAAGTCGGTTCTCTACTAGTAGAATCCGTGCAATATCGGTAAGCTATTTCTATAAATCCGTGAAAATCGGTTCTCTACTAGTAGAATCGTTGCCAAATCGGTAAGCTTGTTCTATAATCGTGAAATCGGTATTATATTTAGAATCTATGCAAATCGGTTGTTATAGTTCTAATATCTGGGCAAGTGGTTCTCTACTAGTAGAATCCGTGCAAATTGGTTGGTAGTTTTATAATCCGTGATATCTGGTGTATTCTACTTCAAGAATTATGGCAAATCGGTTTGTGTTACTAGTTCTAAATTCTGTGCAATGTCGGTTTCTTCTACTAGTAGATCCGTGCATTCGGTAAGCTGTTATATAAAATCCGTGATTGAAATCGGTTCTCTACTAGTGATCCGTGCAAATCGGGTAAGCCTAGTTCTATAATCCGTGAAAATCGGTATTCTACTTCTAGAATCTATGCAAATCGGGTGGTACTAGTTCTAAAAATCTGTGGCAGTCGGTTCTCTACTAGTAGAACCGTGCAAAAAGGTATATGCTAGTTCTATAAATCCGTGAAATCGGAATTCTACGTTCTAGAATCTATGCAAATTCGGTGTACTAAAGTTTTCTAAAATCTGGGCAAGTCGGTCTCAACAGTGAATCCGTGCCAAATCGTAAGCTAGTTCTATAAGTCCGTGAGAAAAAATCGGTTCTCTACTAGTAGAATCCGTGCAAATCGGTAAGCAAGTTTCATAATCCGTTGAAAATCGGTATTCTACGTCTTAGAATCTTAAGAGCAAATCGGTGAACAAGTTTCTATAAACTGTGCAATACGGTTTGGTTTTTATTTTAGTTCCACGTAACCAATCGGTTTGTATTATCAGAATCCGTACAAATGGGTTTGGTATTTCTAGCATTTGTTGCAAGATCGATCCGCTAGTTTACATTCAACTCTGGGTGTTCATCATCTTCGAGATAGGCAAGTACCAACTAGATATCACAGAATAGCCCCGTCCGTCCGACAGAACTTGGGCCCCAATATGCGGGTAGAATCCCCGAGATGGTAGTGGTTTTCCTTACGGTATGCTGGGGAAGATAAACAAATGTCGGCCTAGTCCCCTTAGGGATACTTAACAAAATGGTTTACTATTTTTACTCACATCACATCAAAGGATAAGACAGACGACTCGTTAAAAACTGGAGTAATACGAGCCCAAACCTACTTCAGGATTGATGGGGTTTGTGTGGGTATGGCTTAGAATGCACGTGGATGTCTCCATAAGTTTCCATCCAAGGACCTGAGCGTGAAAAACTAGCACTCCGCGCTACTTAGGAGGAGCCTTCCTCTGTAAGTTTCAAGAGTCTTGTTCCTCTTTCCTCTTCGTGTTTGTGGACTTCTCTACTTGGGTCGTACAGCCTTAGAACGTGCAAGGTCCTTTTGTTTGGCTTTAACCATACTATAAGATCTAACGATTGCTTTACGAATTTAATTAGAGTTTACCACCATGAACTTTATCAGAGGAATAATAGATTTACCATGACATGCATAATTGTCATAAAATCAGACATCTTGAACCTCTTAATCTAGAAGCCAAAGGAATTTTTCAAGGGTTTAATTTTGACTACTAGCACTTTCCTAACTGAAGGTATTATAAAATTATTCAAATTGTTATTTTTACCATTTATCTCTGATCTTGAACTCTTAATCTAGAAGCCAAAGGAATTTCCAAGGGTTTATTTTGCTACTACTAGCACTTTCCTAACTGATGGTCATTATAAATTATTTAAATGTTATTTGTTACCATTTATCTCTGATCTCTGAACTCTTAATCTAGGAAGCAAAGGAATTTCAAGGGTTTATTTTGACTACTAAGCACTTTCCTAACTAGATGGTATTATAAATTATTCAAATGTTATTTTTACCATTTATCTCTGATCTTGGAACATCTTAAATCTAGAAGCCAAAGGAATTTTCACGTGTGTTTATTTTGACGTACTAGCACTTTCCTAAACTGATGCGTATTATAAATTATTTCAAATGTTATTTTACCATTTATCTCTGATCTTAGAACTCTTATATCTCAGAAGCCAAAGGAATTTCAAGGGTTTATTTTGACTACTAGCACCTTTCCTAATCTGAATGGTATTATAAATTATTCGCAAATGTTTATTTTTACCATTTTATCTCTGATCTTGAACGTCTTAATCTAATAAGCGCCAAAGGAATTTCAAGGGTTTATATTTTTGACTACTAGCACTTTCCTAACTGATGTATTATAAATTATTCAAATGTTATTTTACCATTTATATCTGGAGTTAATTCCACTACATATTAAAACCGAAATTTTTTTATTAACCAATTTCAGTTTTAATCATTTAAGAATTAAATCCATTTTAAAAGATGAGTATGTTTGAGCAGTTAAATAAATTAAAACAATGATATAAGTTGAAATTAATTTTTCAGTAACTACCTAAAACATGTTATACGTCAGTCTATTTTTGATTGTAATTCTATATCATTTAGATCCTAGGCACTCTGAAATATCCACGAAAGGAATATCCAGTAACCAAATTTAATGTAACGTTAAATTTTGAGATATTCTCGTCAACTGAGAGTTGGGAGGCGCGAGGACTCAAAAGATGGATATTAGCCTATGTAGGAAAGCACAATACGTGAAATGTTTAAAGAAGATTATTGTTACAAAAGAGAACATTCAAGAGTATTAATGGGCCTTCCTCAGTGCAAGCTGTTTTGTGATGACGGTAGACTTCATTAGCACTGTTTGTGAAGTGAGGCATAAAGTACATGGAGAACCAGCTGTTATACGCTATTATATGCAGCGCGTGCCAACTTGTCCGAGAAAATAATTAATAACTCGTGTAAACAACTGGGCGACTTGAATAGGACACATCCGATTGCATGATTGTCGAGATTGTCTCGAGATTCCATTAGCAGAGAGTTCAACGACGGGTGTTCAACAAAATAAAACAGTTGTGAAGTGTTAATTAATAATTATTTAAACTTTATAAATAATGTTTTTGTTTGAATATTGCGTGTTTGTCCAGTTAGGCATTATAAATAAACTTAGTTTTTTTAATGATCAAATTCATTTGACAAAAAATTATTTTGTGAAATTATTGACATATCTGGATTTAATCTGTGTATTTTGAAAAAAGTACTATTGGGCTGGTGTTGACACAAACATTCCTTATATCTAGGAGATACCCCTTGACGAGCCACATTTTGATTAATGTGGAATTTGATATCAACTTTACTAAAGTAATTTTTATATCCCTGGTGCAGAGAGTAATTTTTTTGTTGTAAACACTTGTTGATATGTTATGTAGACTTATTAACAATATCTTTGCATAAAACGTTCATTTTCGTTTTTGCCAAACTCATTAGATGAGAAATCACGTCTCTATTGATATTCGCAAATTGTGTTGAGATCTCCTATAGAATGAATGATTTAGTGAGGAAATTTAGTTTCGAAAAAAATAGAACTTCTGCTGCTAGAGAACCCACTTCCCCTAAGAGTTTCAAGGTCGTCTTAGCGGCAACCCTAACTTTGGGTCCCAGAGGCCCGAGCCAATTTACAATTTGAAATCGAGAGATGAATTTCCCCTAAGAAAGAAATTGGTCATCGGCCAATCTAACTTTTGCGGGAGGTCGAACTAGGGCATGGGTATTTAAACGGGTTTAAAGTGTCATCGTTCGTTTTAATTTATCTATTTATCCTGACGATATGAATATTAGTATTTATTTATTTGTGCTGCCTGTTCGGTTTTGAGTTGTATCAGAAACAATATAAGCTGTTATACAAAAATGTATTTATTCATTTTTTAACCCTTTTTGATACCTTTCCGCTTTCGACCGCTAGCAGAAATGAACGCCGCGAGATTGTTATTTAATAATTCTGGAATTATTAAAGTTTACAAATGTAAAGTACTATATTTTACTTGCGTAGTATCACGGCTAAAACTTCTTTCTTCCATCAAGAAATATTCATAAAGCCAACGGGGGGCACATCCCAGATCCTTGGATACAGAAAACGCTGGATTAATTCCCTGGATAGACTCCACGATTATTGTACGGCGTAATCCTTTATCCTTCTGCAATCTTCTTGAGGCATCCGGTAAATGAAACATAATAACTCAGTAAAATAAGGCAAAAATTAAGGACGCAAACCTCGGAATGAAAGATAATAAAGCTAAAAAATTTGCATTACGTCTTTATTTTGATGGGTATAAAACTTACCTCAAAAGTCTCATATAATCACCGTGTACGCGTCTTATTTAGATATTTAAGGTCAAAGTTCATGAAAATTAAGTATTTTTGCAAATATCTCGTTCTTACCTTACGCTAAAATGACCTCTTGAAGGTGGTTAGAGAAATTGTATGAAACGGAAAAATTCTCTATCAACTTTGTGTACCCTGAAGTAATTTTTATGAGTACGTTCAACCCTTTTTGAGATACAGCGCAAATAGAGTTAGGGCGACCGCTTACCTGTATATACGGACATACGGTAATGTCGAGGTCAGCCAGTAGAATACAATAACATAAAATGAGTTATATATTGTTATTACTCAATACTATTATTATTGTTTATTATTATTATCATTATTATTAAATATTTTATTATTATTTATTATTTAAATATTACCGATAACGAAACACTACAACAATATGAGACTATCATCGATGGTGGTTTTTGTCTTGCATCGCGGTTGTATGAGAATAAAGGGGGGGGGGGTGGGGGGATGATACTACCTATGATTATTTTAGAATAAATACTGTCAATTATTTCTACAAACACACTACTGGCGTCAAGTATACGTTGTTGTATTTGATGCGTTACTCAGACTACACTAAAAAATATTTAAAGCAATGGAACAATTAAGAAAAACCTGCCTGGTGTTTCAAAATCTTACGAACTCAAGCCTATTGTAATTGAAAACAATGGATAATTGGGGTGCCAATTCAGCTAAGAAAAAAGTTTTTATCGAATATATCTAATAAGAAATATTATATAAACATAGCTTATCAACAAAATTAAAAACTGTTAATAATCACTACAAAACAAGCCAGGAGATGATGCTGATGTTCTCATTGAAGAAAACAGCTATTGTAGACGCTGGAGGTCTGAACTTAAAAAAAAGACTTCTGTTTCATTGTACGCGCGAAGATACTGATTTGCTATGTTAATCCTTTGATAGGACGTGCGTGGATAGAACGAAAAGTTTTGATAAATTTACCCCTCATTCTAAGAAACACATATTATTTTTACAACAAACGCAATGTTAGTGGATGTTAGAATAACGACCTTCTGCCGCTTTTATAAAAAAATGTAAAATATAGTTTATTAAAAATGTGTACGAAAAAACATCACGATTTTAAATCAATCAGCTTTGAAACTATTTTAAAACAAAAATAAAAACTGCTCTGTACAAGAAATGATGTTTGGAAATTGTAGAGTACGTATTTTATCTTATGCAAACGTACTAATGACTCCGAAATCAGAAGGACGATATAGACTCTTTTCGAATACACCCATGTTCATCAACATCAATCAAGACTCAACCAAAACCAATGTGCAGTTATCAAGTCTTCCTCCTTTAAAGTACAGCAGCTCGTCAGCATATCCTTCGTGATCTATTATCAAAACCCAAATCGCCAGGAATTTCGGCTCGGGTACTAACCAAAATGAACTCAATTTATACCAATAACAACATTATTTACCACCAGCAACCAGGAATGAAACTGCTGAATAACAATATTTTTTGCAAATTGGCAAGAAAAGGTTGTGGTTCTAAATTGTCTGGATGCAGGAAATCATGGATTGCGGATGCCACTTTAATTTTGTGGGGCAGTGTAATGGACCAAATCATGCCTCAACCGATTCATCAACTTCAGGATGGTTTCAAATGAAGAAAAGTAGAATTATGCACCTGATATTCCTTGAATCTTTTCTAATTGCTGAATTGATAATTAATGGTAAACGAGAATGGAAATGATAATGTGAATCCGATATTGAACAGCCAGAGGAAGAAAGAAGAAGAATGACGATGAACAAGAAAGAAAATTAAAACAAAAATATTAATCATTAATCATGAAAACAAAATTTTATATTTTTAATTTTAATAAATTGATTATTGGATCAATAAATAAATATATAATTAAACTTCATTTGAAATATTTCTTTTAATATTGTATGTTTGGTAAAAATAAAATATTTATTATTCAGAGAATACATCATTCATAATTAATATCTATAAATATGGTATATTACATTAACATTAATATATTAATAATAATGATAATAATGCTAAAAATAATGATAATATGTTAAAAATAATAATAGTATTAAGTAATAATAATAATAATAGGTAGTGAAATAAATAACAATATAACTCATTTATTTATTGTATTCTACTGGCTGACCTCGCATTACCGTATGCCGTATATACAGGTAAGCGGTCCCCTACTCTATGCGCTGTATCTCCAAAAAGGGTTGAACGTGCATAAAATTACTTCAGACAAAAGTTGAAGAGAATTTTCCGTTCTACAATTTCTCTAACAACCTTCAAAGTCATTTAGCGTAAGGTAAACGAGATATTTGCAAAAAACTGATTTTCATGAACTTTGACCTTAAATACCTAAAGACGCGTACACGTGATTATATGAGACTTTTGAGGTAAGTTTTATACCATCAAAATAAAGACGTATGCAAAATTTTTAGCTTATTATCTTTCATTCCGAGGTTGCATCCTTATTTTACCGGACTATAATGCAGCCATACTCTCAACCAGAAATGGGATTATTTGTACAAGCAAAGAAACAGAGATGGTATTTAAAACCTCTACTGTAGGCTCGACAAAAAGAAGGACTGTTGTGTTCACAACATGGAAGTTTTTGATTCGTCCTGTTGTTAAAAGCATCAAGTTAAATTAATCCCAAGAGCAAGTCATTTGGTACAATTTTCTTGCATTATTATCGAATTGGTCAAGAACAAAAAATAAATGTGTACTTTAAAAACTGTGCCATTTCAATTTCGAGGACAGAATGGTGTATATTCGGTCAATATCAATTTTATGCGACATCTTACCAAAATAATTGTTTATATTTTATTAAAGTGGAGTTTCAATCAAATAGATATAAATTTAAATGGGATTTCACTAACGTTTTATTTATACAACAAAATACATTGCTAACGTCAGAGACAGTGTAACTCGGTTAAATTAACGTTCTTCCCCTCTGCATAAGTGTAATTATCCTTTCGCATATATTAATCCTGTGATGTATTTTTAACATATTGTTACACCTAGACAAGTGTTTTCATAAAGAGCAGTTATTTTCATTATAATTTATATTGGAAAACTGCTGTTGTTTTGTTTCATAATGAAATTGTGTTTTTATAAAATCTTCTCTTCTCAGGTGGAGTTTAATTTATGCTCAGCACGGAGTCTCTCTCTCTCTCTCTCTCCCTCTCTGGAGAGTAGTGAAAGCTTTTAGAGAGCTATTGTCACGGTAGAAATTATTTCTCCATGAAAGCCTTTTCTTCGCAGAGAAAAATGTGATGAATTTTAATAATCAAATTACCGGACTAAAGTATTCAAAACATGTTTCATAATTTGCTGGAAAACAAGTTATTTTTAAAACTAGATAATGTGAATTATTTAAAAAATAAAAATATCGTCGCAACTTATTTCATTAAAAAGTTCAATGGCACTTGTCTAACGAAGTTCATTCCTCAAGAATGACAAATTAATTTACTACACTGACCGTTTTGAAAGAGAAACTGTCGAAATCCATTTGCAAATCTTAATTGTCTCAGAAAAATAACCTCGTGCTTACAAAGCTTGCCCCTACGCCATGGTTAACGTTCCGTTTTGATGGTGTAACCATTAGGAAAACTTTCTATGAAAATCACCTAATTGCCACACAGAAGAGGGTGACTAATAGGGTACCCATTTTGAAAAAATCACTCAGAAAATATAACAATAGCAAGTGTACCATTGTGCAATACAAATCACTCTCCTAACTCAGAAAAATGTAACTTTTCGGTTACAAGATGAGCATCTTCATAAAGAAATCACAACTTGTTTTTTCCTTATTTCGATAGGTTCAACATTCAGACATCAACTTGTCTTTCGTCATAACACACACACTGCTTGGCTTACTGAGTTTTGGATTTATTTTTAGTGTTAGCACAATCAAAATCTAAGTGTTTCCACTTAAATGTAAAGATCTTATGATCAAAATTCCATTATATGCACCTACATTTTTAAACTTTTTTATATTGCTATTTAACGTTAAACAATAAATTTCATACTTTATTCTACTATTTTAATTACATATCACTAACGATACTAAGATTCAAGTTTTACGACGTTATCAGGAAGCTATCAGAGTCAACGTGTTATCGCTAAAAAGATAACGGATTTGCAACTGACTAGCCTGGCTTTGAACTCCACCTTTTTTCTACAAACATAACATTGCTATATAATTAAAAGTTTATAACAATTAAATAGCTCTTGCAGAAATTTATCAGACCTTCTAGAATGTTACTCGGTTACTGATAGATACTATATCGTATAATGTTTTACGTAAGTCCTTTTACAAATTGAAATACATCGTTTTGTATCGTTATTTTTTATAAAAAATGTTTGACGATTTGGGAGCATACAACTCAATTCGAGCTAGACATTTTTGATTTTACTATTTTATAACGAAATATATAAAGGGATGAAGATACTTTATTTTACTAAAAATCGTCTATGATCACCGATTGAGAAAACTTTTTTACGGTAACATCAATCATTGTAAAATGTGTGAGGATTTTACCAAACAATCATTATTTCATCATCAAACCTAACGGGCGAGTAGCAAAACGTTTTAAAATGAAGACTAATAACTCTTGAAACAAAAGGGTTGTTGTTGTTGAATTACACGAGCCTCTAATTGATGAAACGAGAAGCAGGTGTAGTGCTCCACTGAACTTCATTCAAAAACTAATTTGGAAGGATTAAATGTAATCTTAATTTATCTTTCCGCCAGCTCGCCGAGGAACGTCACAAAAGACATATTAGCGTTGTTGGGAACTGCAGAGGCCTTTGTGAAATGTTGAAACTGATTATTCCAACAAAAGAGGCTTTTTACCTCGAAAGAAAAAGAGGGGAGCAGCGGGTTTTAAGTGAAATCCTTGAAGGGTTTCTACGAAATACGTTTTGTCTATATAAGGATCCCTATAAACTGGTAATCAATGTTAAAGTAATTGGTTTCAGAGTACCAATACAAGAAAATAATCAAACGGGACATAACTCCTTAAATGCTTTGTTTTTCACATGTCCGCTTGTATGTGTTTTTTATAATAAATATATTAAAAATTATTTGAACTAAATTGCACTGCAATTTGATTTACATATGGTGCTTTTATTCTCAGGTATAATAGAGAAAAACGTCAATATTGTGTTTGAAGGTGGAGCTCTTCTTATTGTAAAAAACTATTTTCTATTATTTTATAAAAGAAAACTCCACAGTTATAACATGATTTTAATATTTTTACACGAGGTCTTTAGACATCAAACATGACCCAAACCTTTATTACATATTATATATAATAACAAATAACAGATAATAACTCGGCTAATTCCTGGTTTAATTTTGATAAATCTTTTTTATAATCCGTATTCGTTGTGCAGTGAGAAAAAACCATCAACTTTGGTTAACCAAAGGGTAAAATAGGTTAAGAAATTTTTATATAACCAAAGTAAAATACCGACCAATATTGATTATTTTTATATATTTTATTAAATCAAAAGAAACTCACAATTATTCAATAATTTTTAAACTAATTATTTTTACCACGAGGGCTTTCGACGTCGGACTCAGCCAAACTTTTTTATACCTAAATCAATCAATATTTATATTTTTTACTATTATTTATAATTAACAACAAGACAACATCTATTGTGTTGTAAAAGCATAATTACTCAGTTTGATAACGGTTTTTAAATTGTAAAATAATTTAATACTAATTTCGAATATGTTTGAGGTCCACACCTGACGTATTGGGCATATATGATGTCCAAAATTATGAAGTCTCATCTAAAAATAGTTAAAAAAGTATTTGGATAATTATTTTGTTTTTTTTTTGTTTTGTTTCATTTATATCAAATAATAGAAACTTATTATTGTGTGTATTTACTCTTTAAATTTTAAATATTTTTACTTTTAGTATCAAATTTTCTTGGTTTAATGCTCATCGAACTATAAAATTGAATTTATACAAATTAAACAAGGATTAACCGAATTACTTATCTTTTTGCCTAAATAATTGGTAAACTAGTACGTTTTAAATTATAAAATTTCAAATTTTTCCAACACTGTCGATTCATTGCTCACGTTTTGTCCATATACATATTTCAACGTAATAATTTTATATTTTGCTTTGGCTTTTTCCATGAACAAATTTGGGTATTAAAAGTTAAAAAAAAATTGTTTCCAATTGTTGAGGCTGTGAATGCATATGGTTATGTCCTTTTCTACTATTATACATTGACGAATAATCACAGTACGCGTAAAAAATTCAAATAAGCATTTTTAGAAGCTTATGCTGTTTTTAGAGTAAAACGTATTTTTTCTCTTCAAAAACATTTTACAGTATCTTCGTGTAAAAACTGTCGTATTAATAACCGTCCAATATTTTTTAAAGTAACATTTTTTATAATTAATAAGCGATTGTTTGATAATCAGTTGAAATATAACTATCCCTCAGAAAGTCTAATGGGAAGATTACGTCCATGTAAGGGTTGTTTTTAAGATACAGACCACAGGGCGCTAGGGCAGCCAGTAAAAGCCACCCCTGGAGGTGGTCGGATGGGTTAGCGTACTGAAAGTGCTTTCAGCGTTAGCACCCGGTTTTCAACAAGAATAACAACTGATATAAAATATAAATGGTTAAAAAGCATTCCGTCCGTATTAAAGCACTTTTAGTGAGTAAACAAACGCGATAATTGCTTTTGTTGTATGTTCATTGTGCAACAAAATTTAAATGGCCAATGTGTCATGAAATAGTCCCACGTAGAAAAGAATTTAATTGCAGGTAACAATGCTAATTAAAGGAATTGTAAAACATAGTTTTCCCTTATAAAATCTACCCACTAATAATTATTACTTATGGAATTTGGAATCATATTGAGGTATACTATGCCAAAAATATAATGAATATTAATGATAATCGCTTTAATTGTTTTTCGATTTTTAAAGGTGACTCAGGAAATTTTTATTTCAATATTTTTTTATTTGTAAAACATATTTACAAAAGCAAAACTTTACAATACTAAATGGGGAAACATGCAAAATTAAGAACTCAATTCCTCATCTTTTTAAAAGGAGAATTATCGTATATATCCTCATTTTCACATCTTTTTCAAATGTGTTCGCGCCATAATTTTGTTTTCAAATATGCAATTTTCATTACCTCTCTGGTCCAAAATTATGAATGTAGATCAGTAATAAAGGTAACTTTAACTCTCGGTCAAGATCTTTTAATGACGCAACTTTTTATCTTTAAAGCCCTTGCTTATTAATACCAGAATTTTCAATGGGTTTATCCATGCACCGGACGTCGACCCACACCTCTAATAACATTTTAAGAGCCCTCATGGAGCCAAATTCCCAGACTCGCTACTTGTAAGCAGCCCTAACAAAAAATTATTAACATTTCCCTACCCACGACCCCTCCTCGTGACATAACGAAAGGCAAACGTTTTATTATGTGTAAAGCCCACGCAAAACCCCTACTTTTCGAGAATCCATACTTTATTTTTCTATAATGTTAAATATACCCTCCCAAGCATGATTTGAACTGTAACTGTCCAAATCAACCTTTTAAACAACAACTATTTATATGATTCAAACCGTGTTATTGCATTTATCTTTTCAAGTTTAACAGATTAAAATGTTACCGACATTTTTATAATACACCTTAATAAGTAGCATATAATCTGTGCTCTCCGCTTGGTAAGAAACGAAATGAAGTGGTATTAAACTAGTTGATGGGAGTTTATTCTATAACGTAGCATTGGTGGGAAGGGATTTAATAAATTTAATGTTTTTAGTCTTAGCTATAGCTTCATCTTCATCTTGCATAGTGCCAGCGTCTGAAATCTCTTGGTTATCTCTTCAGACTAACATGACTCGACATTCCAGAGAGTCCTCAAGTCATATGAACGAGCGTCAGATTTCAGGCACTGCAAACTAAGAGGAAAGGTGAGCTGGAGCTAAACTCCTGAACATTTACTCCAACACTTACTAATGTTGTCACAGAAATACTAAAATTGAACTGTTCACAACCAAGATAAATAGGCAATTATATGCCTCTTTTCTTAATACTTAATGTAAATATAATAAGTACTAACTTAACGTGTGTCTATATTACTCAACATTATATACAAATAATACTACTTTGAAGTAAAAGTTTAAAACATAAAAGTGAGGTGCTGAATGGTTAATATAAATTTTACGTTTAAATTACTGTATTTAATTCAATTAATTAATATGAAATCATATGTGATGTACTTACTACCAATGAAAATAGTCTTTTACTATATTTTTGGGAGGTAATTCTAATCAGGGAGATTCATTAAAAAAAATTTTTAAATCCCCCTTTTCCCCCTTTTATCTTTCCCCCCCCCCAAAGGCGCCCCCCAAAATTTAAACCCTTGGGGGGAACCGGGGAAAAAAAAAATTTAACCCCCCCTTTTTTTTTTCCCAAAAAATTTTTTTAAAGGGGGGGGCCCTTTTTTTTTTTTTTTTTTTTAAAAAAATTTTTTTGGGGAAAAAAATTTTTTTTTAAAAAAAAAAACCCCCCTTTTGGGGGTTTTTTTCCCCCCCTTTTTTTTCCCCTTTTGGGCATTTTAACCCCCCCCAAAAAAAAAGGGGGAAAAAATTTTTTTTTTGGGTTTTAAATTTAACCCTTTTTTTTTTTGGGGGGCCCCCCCCGGGCCCCTTTTTAAAGGGGGGAAAAAAACCCCCCCCCCCCCCTTTTTTTTAAAATTAAAATTACCCCCAAAAAAAAAAAGGGGGGTCCCCCCTTTTTTTTTTTAAATTTTAAAAGGGGTTTTTTCCCAAAGAAAAACCTTTCCCCCCCTTTTCCCAATTTTTTTAAAAAAAAAAAAATTTCCAAAAAAACCCCTTTCCCCTTTTTAAAAAGGGGAAAATTTTTTTAAAATTTAAATAATGTTTTTTTTTTTTTTTTTTTTTAATTTTTTTTTAAAAAAAAAAATTTTGTATTTTTTTTTAAAAAATTTTTTTTTTTTAAAATTTTTTTGGGGAAAAAATTTGGGAAAAATTTTTTTTTAAAAAAATTTTTTTAAAAAAAAAAAATTTTTAATTTTTTGTTTTTTTATTTTTTTTTTTTCCCCCCCCCAAAATTTTTGGGGGGGGGTTTTTTTTGGGGGGGGGGGTTTTTTAAATTTTTTTTGGGGGGGGGGGGGGGGGGGGCCCCCAAAACCGGGGGGGGGTTTAAAAAGGGGGGGGGGGGGGGTTTTTTCCCGTTTAAAATTTTTTCCCCCCTTTTTTTTTTTTAAAAAATTTCCCCCCAAAAAACCTCAAAAAAAATTTTTAAAAATTTTTTTCCCCCCAAAACCCCAAAAAAAATTTTTAAAACCCCCTTCGGGAAAAAATACCCCCCCTTTCCCCCCCCCCAAAAAACCCAACCCCCCCCCCCCAAAACCCCCCCCAAAAAAGGGAAAATTTTGGAAATAAAAAAAAACCTTCCCCCCCACCCCCATCCCCCCAAAAAATTTTTAAAAAACCCCCCCCCCCCTTTTTTTTTTTTTTTTTCCCCCCCCCCCCTCCCCCCCCCCCTTTCCCCCAATTTTTTTAAAAAAATTTTTTCCCCCCCCCCCCAAAAATTTTTTTTTCCCCCCCCCCCCCCCCCCCCCCAGAAACTTTTTTCCCCTTAAAAAAAGGGGGGGGCCCCCCCCAAAAAAGGTTTTCCCCAAAATTTGTTAAAAACCCCTTTAAAAAAAAACCTTTTTAAAAAAAAAAGGGAAAATTTTTTCCCCCAAAAAAAAACCCCCCCTTTTTTTTCCCCCCCCAAAAACCCCCCCCCCTTTTTTTTTTTTCCCCTCCCCCCGGGAAAAATTAAAACCGGAAAAAAGAAAAAAAAATTTTTAAAATTTTTTAAAAAAAAGGGTTTTTTCCCCCCCCCTTTAAAAAAAGGGGGAAATTTTTTTTCCCCCCCAAAAATTTTTTCCCAAAACCCCCCCCCAAAACCCCAAACCCCCCCCCTTGAAAAAACCCCCCCCAAAACCCCCCCCCCTTTTCCAAAAAAATTTTTTGGGTCCCCCCCCCCCCCCCCCAAAAAAAAAAATTTTTTTTAAAAAAAAATTTTTTAAAAAAAATCCCCGGGAAAACCCCCAAAAAACCCCCCCCCTTTTTTTTTTTTAAAACCCAAAAATTTTCCCTTTTTTTTAAAAAAAGGGGGGCCCCAAAAAAAACCCCCCCCCTTTAAAAAACCCCCCCCCCCCCAAAATTTTTCCCCCCCCCCCCCCAAAAAAAAATTTTTTTCCCCAAACCATAAAAAATTTTTTCCAAAAATTTTTAAAAAAAAAAACCAAATTTTTTTTTTTTTTTTAAAAAAAACCCCCCCCCCCCCCAAAAGGGGCCCCCCCCCTTTTTAAAAAAATTTTTTTTTATTTAATTTTGGTTTTTTAAAAAAAAAAAATTTTTTTTGGGGAAACCCCCCCCCCCCCCCAAACCCCCCCCCGGTTCCCCAAAAAACCAAAAAGGGGGTTAAAAAAAACCCCCCCCCCCTTTTTAAAAATTTTTCCCCCCCCCCCCCTTTTTTTTAAAAACCCCCCCCAAAAAATTTTTTCCCCCCCCCCCCCAAATGCCCTTTTTAAAAATTTTTTAAACCCCCCCCCCCCCCCCCCCCCCTTTTTTTTTTTTTTCCCACCCAATCCCCCTCCCCCCCAAAAATTCCCCCCCCCCCCCCCCCTTTTTTCCCCAAAAATTTTTTTTTTAAAAAAAATTTGGGGTTGGGGGGGGGGCAAAAGGGGGGGAAAATTTTTGGGGTTACAAAAAATTAAAAAACCCCCAAAAAATTTTTTCCCCCCCCCCCCTTTTTTCCCCCCCCCCCAAAAATTTGTTTTCCCCCGGGGGGGAAAAACCCCGGGAAAAAAAAAATTTTCCCTTTTTTTTTTCCCCTTTAAAAACCTTTTAAAAATTTTTTTTAAAAACCCCCCTTTTTAAAAATTTCCCTTTTCCCCAAAAAAAAATTTTTTTTTTTTTTTTTTTCCCCCCCCAAAAAAAAATTTTAAAAAAAACCCTTTTTTTTTTCCCCCCCCCCAAAAAAAGGGGGGTTTTTTTTTTTTTCCCCAAAAAAAAAGGGGTTTTTTTTTAAACCCCCAAGGGGGGCCCCCCCCCCCCCCCCCCCCCCCCCCCCCCAAAAAAACCCCCCCCCCCCCCTTTTTTAAAAAAAAGCAAAACCCCCCAAAATTAAATTTCCCCAAAAAATTTCCCAAAAAAAAATTTTTTTTTTTTTCCCCCAAAATTAAAAAAATTTTAAAATTTTAAAAAGGGGAAAAAAGGGAAAAAAACCCCTTTAAAAAAATTTTTTAAAATTTTTAAATTAAAAATTTAAACCCCCAAAAAAAAAATTTTTCCCCTTTAAAACCCCCCCCCCGGGGGGGGTTTTTCCCCCCAATTTTTTTTTTAAAAAAGGGGAAACCCTTTTAAAAAAAAAATTTTTTTAAATTTCCCCAAAAAAAAAATTTTTCCGTTTTTTAAAAAAAATTTTTTTTAAAAAAAAATTTAAAAATTAAATTTTCCCAAAAACCCCCCCCCCAAAAAACCCCCCTTTTAAAAAAAAAAAAAAGGGGCCTTTAATAAAAAAAACCCGGGCCCCCCCCCTTTTTTTTTTTTTTTAAAAAAAGGGGTTTTTTTTAAAAAAAAAATTTTTTAAAAAAAAAAAAAAGGGGGGGAATTTTTAAAAAAAATTTAAGGAAACCGGGGGAAAATTTTTTTTAAAAACCCCTTTTTTTTTTCCGGGGGCCCCCAAAAAAAAAAAATTTTTCCCCCCCCCCCCCAAAATTTTAAAAAAAAAAAGGGGAAAAGGGGGGTTCCCCCCCCCCGGGGTTTCCCCCCCCCCCCTTTTTTTCCCCTTTTTTTTTTTTGGGGGGGGGGGGGGGGGGGGGTTTTTTTTTTTTTCCCCCCCCCGGGGTTCCCCCCCCGGGGGCCCCCCCCCCCCAAAACCCTTTTTTTTTTTAAATTAAAAAAATTTTTTAAAGGGGGAAAAAAAATTTTTGGGGAATTTTTTTTGGGGGGGGGAATTTTTTTTTGGGGGAACGGGGGTTTTAATTTTTTCCCCTTTTCTTTTGGGGGGGTTTTTCCCTTTTTTTTTTTTTTTTTTTTTTTAACCTTTTTTTTTTTTTTTTTCTTTTAAAAATTTTTTTTGAAAAAAAAAAGGAAAAACCTTTTTTTTAAAAAAAAAAAAAAAAAAAATTTTAAAATTTTTTTTTTAAAAAAAAAAATTTTCAAAAAAAAATTTTTGGGGAAAAATTTTTTTGGGGAAAAAAATTTTTTTTTTTAAAAAAAAAGTTTAATTTAAATTAAAATTTTTTTTTTTAAAAAATTTTAAATTTTTTTTTCCCCAAAAAGGCCCCCTTTTTTTTTAAAAAGGGCCCCCTTTTTTCAAAAAATTTTTCCCCCTTTTTTTTTTTTCCCCAAAAGTTTTTTTTTTTTTTTTGGGGGGTTTTTTCCTTTTTCGGGTTTTTTTTTTTTTTTTTTTTTCCTTTTTCCCAAAAAAATTTTTTTTTTTTGGTTTTTTTTGGGTTTTTTAAAAAAATTTTTTCCCCCCCCCCCCTTTCCCCTCCCCCCCCCCCCCATTTTCCCCTTTTTTAAAACCCCCCTTTTCTTTTTTAAAAATTTTTCTTTTTTTATTTTTTTTTTAATTTTCCCCCCTTTTTTTTTTTAATTTTTTTTTTTTTTGGGTTTTTTTTTTTTTTTCCTTTGGAAAATTTTTTTGGGGTTTTTTTTTCCCCCAAAAAAAATTTTTTTCCCCAAAAATTTTTTTTTTTTTTTTTGGGGGCCTATTTTTTTAAAAATTTTTTTAAGGGGTTTTTTTTTTTTTTAAAAAAAAATTTTTTAAAAAAAAAAAAATTTTTAAAAAAAACCCCCCTTAAATTTAAAAAAAAAAACCTTTTTTCTAAAAAAATTTTCCCCCCCAAAAAAAAAAAAACCCCCCCAAAAAAAAAAACTTTTTTTTTTAAAAAAATTTTTTTTTTTTTTTTTAAAAATTTTTTTAAAAAATTTTTTAATTTTTTTTTTTTTTTTTTAAAAAAAAAAAAAACCCCCCCCCCCCCCTTTTTTCAAAAAAAAAAAAAATTTTTTAAAAAATTTTCCCTTTTTTAAAAAAAAAAAAATTTTTAAAAAATTTTAAAATTTAAATTGGTTTTTTAAAAAAATTTTTTTGGGGGCAAAAAAAATTTTTTTTAAAAAAAAAAAAAAAAAAATTTTTTTTTTTAAAAATTTTTAAAAAAAAAATTTTTGGTTTCATGTTAAGTACCAGCTTTTGTATTAACAGCAAATAAGTTCTTTTTTTGGACTCCACTTTTTAAATTTCGATTAACATTAAATAAAAAAGCGTTTAAAAAAAATTTTAAGTAATGTTTTGTCTAAAAATTTTTTTTAAAAAATTTCGTTTTTAAAAAAATTTTGTAGTAGGCTCCATGTACACAACGATTTGGTTTCCTTTTTTTTTCTGAATTGTCAATTTTTTTTTAAAAAATCTGTTTTTTGTAAATGATAAGACCTATATTAAAAAATCATGTAAGGCAAATGGACTAGAATCCTGGAAAAGGGCGGCCCGCTTCCCTTTTATCCCGATTTGTTTTCATTTTTCCCCCCCCTTCCCCCACTCTCCCCTGTCCCCTCCCTTCCCCCCTCCCTTCCTCCCATCTACCCCTCCGGGCCTCCCTTTTTTGTCATCATGTCTCCGGGCTGACAAACCATCATTTTTCAAGGGTCGGTCTTTATATAATTTCATTGAATAAAAAAACTTTCTTTCCCTTTAAACGTTTTGCCCTCCGGGGCCTTGAATTTAAACGTTAATCCTTAGTTAATTTTACAAACGTGAATATAAAAGGTTTTTCAATGGAAAAATTATAATTTGGGGGAAAAACGTCTTTTTAGCTGGGGGTCGTTGGGATTTTAAAAAATTTTTTTTTCGTATGTATGTTTGCAGGATGTTTTGAAGGGGCGATTTGAGCTAAAGGGGTTGGAAATTTGAAGTTGCCCAAAACTCCATTTCTACACAAAAGTTTAAACAAGATCGGAAATAAAGCATTTCTTGGGGTTTCCCCTTTTTATGGCCCCCGTTGCTGTAATGGTTTCCCCCCATGGCAGAGGTCCCAAGGGGGGCGAGGCCCAAAGGTTTTCCCTGGCTCAAATTTCGAGGCAACCTTGGAAACCCTTTTTTGGGATAAGTAAAAACAACTTTTGACAATAGGACGGGATTTTCTCGTAGGATTTTAGTCGAGAAAGGGGGCCTCCCACTAGTTAGGCTTTTTAAAAACTAGAGGTCTGAGGGGAAAAGCAGCAAGGTTTTTTCCTGGCTCGATTACGGGGCAACCTTTTAAATTTTTGGGGATAAATCAAAACCCAAAATTTTTGACAATAGGTGGCTATTCTTTGCTAGGTTGTTGGGCGGAAAGTGCCCCGACTTGTTAGGCTTTTTTAAAAAATAGAGGGGCTGAGGAAAAAGCAGCAATGTTTTTCCTGGCTCGATTTCGGGGGGAAACCTTTGAAACTTTTTGGCATAAGTCAAGAAAAAATTTTCGACAAAAGGATGAAAATATTTCGCTAGGATGTGGGCCGGAAAAAAGTTTCCCCCGATGGTTTTTGGCTTTAAAAAACTAGAGGTCCGAGGAAAAGGGAAACGAGGTTGTTCCCGGCTCGATTACGGGGCAGCCCTTTAAACTTTTTGGCATAAGTCAAGGACAAAAATTTTTGCAAAAAGGATGGGATTTTCTCGCTAGGATGTAGTCGGAAAAAAGTGCCTCCCACTAGTTAGGCTTTTTAAAAACTACAGGTCCCGAGGGAAAAAAACAGCGGGGGTTGTTCCTGGCTCGTTTCGGGGCAGCCCTTTTAAACTTTTTGGCCCTAAATTTAAAAATATTTTTTGACAAATTGGTGGACATTCTCGCTGGGTTGTGTGAGAAAGTGGGCCCCCGACGGGTTTGGCTTTAAATACTAGAGGTCCGGGGGGAAAGACAGCAACTTTTTTCTGGCTTGTTACGGGGGTTTGATTTTTAAAATTTTTTTACATTATTGTTTCAGTTGGGTTTTTTTTTTTAAAATAATTTAAAATCATTTAATAAAGGGCAAGCTAAGTTTTTGGTGTGATCTTTTCTATTTGGGGTTAAAACCCAAAAATTAAAACCTGTTTTTTCTTTTTTCTATTAAATTGAAAGAAAATTTTTAAAATGAAGGGGTGTGCACGGGGGTATAAGCAATTTTTTGGGTAAAAAAAATTTTCAAAAGGGATACCCCCGTTAGTTTTTTTCCCTTTATTTCGGTTCTAATCTCTGCAAAAAAATTTTTTTTATCGAAGGTTTTTTAAGTAGCTGTGGGCCCTTTATTGCAAATTTTTAAACGAAAGGGGAAAAGGTTTTTTGTTTTTTTCTTTTGTACAAAAACTGCCCTTTGAAAATTTCGTTTTCTTTATATTGTTTTTTTTCATTTAAAGACGAAATTTAAAAAGGGAGCTTTTAAAGTGTTTTAATGCACCTTATATAGGGGTAAAATTGAGTTTTCACTGTTTAATTTTACGAAATTTTAAATTTAAAATCAATTAATTTTTTTAATGTTACAGAGCTAATTATGTTTTTGGGGCGTTTAAAAAAATTTTAAAATTTTTTTATTTTGTTTGAATCTAAAAAAAAAGTAACAATTTTTCTATCCCTTTTCCCCGCACTTAATTACCTGTACAGGAAAACTCAATTACGGGGCGAACCACTAAAATTGAGGCCCCTGTTTAAAGGGGAAAAATTGGCTTTTATTTTATACTTTCCTTTTATCTTTCAAAGTTTTTTTCTTTTTTTAATACCAATTGGCCTAGTTGGCTTGCGAAAAGGTTAAACTTTTTAAAGTTTATTCGAACCGCTTTCCCAGTAAACTTGAACGCGACTGTTTAATCAGAAATTTTCCAAAAGTCGGCCTTTTCCCTTTGTCTCTTTACCGATTTCCCTTTTTCTCCGTTCCTTGTTTAGAAATCCTTTGCAATTTCCCCATCCCTTTAAAAACCTTAAGTTCTAGGATACAAAAAACGACTTTAAAACTTTTCGGGGAAATTTGAATTTTTAATATAAACCGTTTTAAGGTTTTAGCGGGAGGAAACTATTAAAATTTTGCATTCAAATTTTTGTTTTTGAAACTCCTTTTCCCAAATTTTCATCCCTTTTTAATCCCCTTTTAAATTTTTAGGGTTTCACAATATATAGGTAAACCCCGTTTCATCACACTTTTAAAAAAAATTTTTAAATGAAAAAACCCTTTCAATGAATGTCCCGTAGTAGCTATTTATTTAAGCAAATTTTTTCGTATTTATCTGCTCTGAAAAGCGTTCACAAAAATATCGAAAACCGTGATATTTTTGAAAATTTTCAACAAATTTTCTTATCTTTTTTTTAAACTACTATTGACTACGGATTTTCTTTAAGGTTTAAAAGGGTTTCCTTTTTTTTTTTTAGTTAAATCTGAAATAACAGGATAAAACCCCTTTAAGGAAAAGGTAATTTTCCTGAAAAAGTTTTTTAGGGCTTTTTTAATAAAAAAAAATGGTAAGGGCTTAAAACTGTTCTATAATCCATACCCGACCCCTTTTTTTTTTTCCCCCATACCATTATAATGAATTTAAAAAATTAAAAAAAACCCTTCCAGTGCTATTTTCTGTATTGTTGGCAGTGCCGATGGGGCCGAGGGGGTTTAAGCGGGTTTCATTTGGGTCTGAGTTAGAGATAAACGCGGTTCAAAAACCCAAACTGTGGGCCGTTTTACTTCTTATCAGTACCATCGACCCCTTTTTACTGTATCGGAAAATCTCCCCTATTCTGTCTGATAAGGGCCCCGCAAAGGCCCGGGCCCATGAGGGCGGACAGAATTAGGCTTTTAAAAGGGGGGTCGGCCGGGGGCTATTTAAAACATGTAATTAAATTTTCGTCCCAAGGGATAAAATAAATACACAAGTACGGTTTAGGTCAAATTTTTAAAAAATTTAAAACCCTAAATTGTGAAGGGATTTTTTTTCTTCAAATTTTTTCCATCGTCTTTTTTTTTTTAAAAATGAAAATAGGGGCTTGTTATTGTCTAAAAAATTAAAACCCCCTCGTTAATTTCCGTATCGCAAAATCATGAAACTAACTTTAAAATTATAAAATTTTATTTTTTCACTCTTGAAAACACTTTCGGCCCCAGGCGTTAATGTTAAATTTTCAGCAATTGTAAATATGTTTTAAAGTGAAACTTCATGTGGGAATGAGGGTGGGTTAGCCCGTGGTTTAAAAATCCCCCAAAAACCTGTTGGGCCCTTTTTATCCCTTTCCATGATTAGTTTTTGTATTTCCCGTTATTTTCCCCTTCATTAAAAAAGTAAACCAAGGTCAAATGCGAGAAAGGCAAGCTTTAGGGAAATTAACACCAATTGGGCTATTGTTAATGTTTTTTATTGTGTTTATGGTACCCGTGATAATCTACACAAGATTTCTTTTTCTTGCTCCCCCGTTTTAAACTTTTATTTAACATTTTTTTCCAAAAAAAAGAAACTTTTTGGGTTGTTTTCAACCGGGGGAAATTTGGGGTTTTTAATTTTAATAAACCCCAATTTTTTTAGGGCTCCCTTTGGGAAATTTTTTAAAAGGTTTTTTCCCAGAGATTCCGTAGAAATGTACTATTAAAACCAAAAAAGTTTTAATTTTTAAAGTGAAAAAAAACCGAGTTGGATTTATTTTGAGCAATGCTAGGGAACATATTTATGGTTTTTTTGTGCTTTGTCTGTTGTATACATTTCAGAACACAACCACCCAAACCTGCAATGTTTCCCGCTCCCCCTCAACAGCCCTAAACCCTTTTCGTTTTGCTCAGCCAGTCCCCTTTAAATGTCGAGGCAGTCGGGTTCGTCTGGGTCGACATTTCTGGGAAAAACCCACCCCCAACCCCGTCTTTATTTTGAAAATTCAGCTGGTTTTCCTCAGGTCCTATACAAGGAAAAGGTAGAGGCGGGGACCCTGATTCCCCAATCTTTTTTTTAGTATGGGAAAAGGCGCCCCATTAGAATTTCTCTAAATCCCCTAAAAGTTTTTTTAGTTTTACCTTAAAGGGATGTTTTATCTCATTTTTTATTTGAACAACAAAAAATAAATTTTTTGGTTTACTCCGAAAATTTAAATTTAATTCGAAATAGAAAAAAAATTTTAAGTACCCGTATTTTGAATTTTAAACTAAATGTTTTTTTTTTTTTTTTTTTTTTTTTTTTTTTTTTTTTTTTTTTTTTTTTTTTTTTTTTTATATTTAAAGGGGATAAAAACACGCAGGTTTCCAAAAGCCCCTGGGGTTAACGGACACCTACACTTTAAAAATTTTGGTTTTTTTCACGTTATAAATGCAAAAAAATAAAAAAGGGGATCTTTGGTTTAAAAAAACATTATTATCACAAATTTAAAACAATAAGAAAAAACAACAGGTGTACGGAGGACTAAAAAATAAATAACAGATTTAAAAATTAACGTTTTTAAATTTTAAAAAACATTAATTTCTAAAAACCCGGTAAGTTAGTGAGGGTAGGTTGTAAAGGGCCCACCCTCCCAATAACAAATAACAAATTAAAAATTAGAAGGGGCCAAAGTGCCCCTCTCCTTACGTGGGAAACCTTTCATATTAGATAGTGGGGGCTTCACCTCACAGAAAATTTTTTTTTTTTTAAAGGGGTTTACCCTTGATTAAAACACGAAATTTTTCCTAACGAAATTTAAAAAAATTGCACTTAGGCGGTGCTAGTTAAAAAGGGCCCTTTTAAAAAAAATAAAAAATCAGGGGGGGAAACTGTAAAAGGGGGTCACCTTATCTAAAAAATTTGCGGTTAAAAAAGTTTACTAAAAATAATCAAGGTAATAATCACTCATATTCTGGGGCTTTAAATTTTGTGCTCTCCAGAAAACTTTTAAAAAGCTTCGTTTAAAACATTTTTCTTTGTCCCCCAAGCAACTATTCTAAAACCGGCTGGCAAACGATGTTTCTTCCTCTGCCCCCGGGGAAGGGCGGCCCGTCTTAAAAAAAGTTTGGGTGAAGTTTAAAAGCCTTTTTTCACTCCGCACAATCGGTGGATCACCACGACTTATTAGGAAACTGTGAGGGGAAACGAGGGGTGGGCCCATAGGGGTCGACACACTACAAACCCCCTCCTTCGGTTAGGGCGGTAAGGGAGGGCGACCCAAAGGGTTTACTGTGTATTTTTAATCTGCCGAAGTTTGTTATTGGTTACTTGATCCCACGATATTTCCCATGTTTTTGTGTCGTAACTTTACAATGGGCTTTAGATCGGACGCGATTAAATCGCCTAGTACATGGGTCAGAGAGATTGCCTCCTTTGCTGCCCTATCTGCGATTCGTTACCAGGTATTCCAGTATGTCCAGGTACCCACAAGAAACGTAATTGCGATACCCCGAGACATATCTCGCTCAAAGCGTAGCGGATCTTACGAAAAAGGACATGTCTGGAGTACATGTCCTTGATAGCCAGCAGACCGCTTAGCGAGTCAGAGCACACTACTCCCTATTTGTTCTTGGCAAAACAATATTTAACGTTTTTCAAGATAGCTGTTAGTTCTGCTGTGTATATTGAAGATTCAGGAGTGAGGCAGAATTTGTACCCCTCTAGGGAAAGGGGACAAAGGCACAACCCGTTCCTGCCTCACTCTTTGAGCCCTCTGTGTTAGATAACATCGCAGGGTGAACAGGATGACAATATTTCTCTACAGGAGCTTGTGGACAACAGTGATGCGTCTTGCTTGTTCAACTGTAATAACGACAGTATTACATTGGGAGTTTTGACTGTCCATGGTGGCCATCCCTCTCGTGACATACTTCAACATCAATCGCTCTCATGTCCACTTCTGCGAGATGTAACAGGATTCTAATGCCAAAAGGTGCGGGGGCATTAGGTTTATTGTGGTACAAGGGAGCAAGCGATGTGTCTAAGACTACCTCGAAGGCCGGATTTTTCTGGCCTTGATTTTAAACTAAAAAAATAGTTCATAGCCAATTGAACACGTCTGAAAGATAGGGATGGCTCACCACTCTCAGCTAAAAGACTGACAACGGGGCTTGAACGAAAAGCCCAGTAGCCAGTCTGACAGCAGAATGATGGATTGAGCCCAACTTTAGGGTTTGTTGGCTTGGCAGAAGAATAAACCTGTGATCCATACAATAACAAGGTCGAATATATGCTTTAAAAAAACTGAAGCATGCATTTTCTATCTGACCCCATTCGTTCCGCTTAGAGCTCTCATCGCGTTAAGTCTCTTTAGACATTTCGCCTTAAGTTCTTTAATGTGCGGAACCCGTCAGTCTGTAATCAAACCACAACCCCAGGAATTTCACACAGCGACTCGCTGGGATTATTATTCTATTTATCCTAAGAGTTGGATCAGCGACGTTCCTCAGCCCGAGAAAAAGTTATACATTTAGTCTTTGAAGGAGAGAAAAAAAAACCCGGTTTGGTTGCTCCAATCTTCAAGACGGTGGATGGTGAGCTGAAGGTACCTCTTGCGTAGCCAGCTCCTGCAGGGACAAATACAGCAAAGTCATCACGAATAGAGAGCATCTGACAGGAGCTCTGACGCAGGAAGTGATGCTGTTTATGGCCACAGCAAAGAGAGTACAACTAAGGACACTCCTTGAGGTTTTTACCGTTCTCAAGAATTTTGGTGTCGGACAAAAAGAGTTCCCAGTCTTACATTAAAAAAACGTTTCATCCATAAAACCTTTAATAAAATATAACATATTACCGCCGACGCCCCAATTTGAAAGGGTTTTTTATAACTCCCCTACGCCAAACTGTATCATACGCTTTTTTTTTAATATCGAAAAACACAGCAACAAGTTGCCTCCGTTCAAGGAAAGCATTCAGGATTGACGACTCTAGACACACTAGGTGGTCTAGAGTTGAACGGCCTTGACGGAAACCACATTGCTGTGGAGACAGGAGATTATTGTGTTCCAGGAACCATACCAGTCTACGTTTTACCATTCGCTCCGTATCTTACAAAGACAACTGGTAAGCGAGATAGGCCTGTAGTAGTAGGGGAGAACTTGTTTTGGGCCCAGGTTTGTATAATGGTACAACGTAAGAGTTAGGGCCATGAACTTGGAAAGCTGCGTTCTTGAAAAAATTCTATTGAAAAGGGACAAGAGGCACGCTTTAACCCTTTTACAGGAAGGTTTCTCAACATAACGTAGTGGATGTCGTCAGCACCGGGAGTGAGTTTATAATGGGAGAAATAGCAGATTCTAGTTCGTCAAGGGAAAACAATAAATTTAAGGGACTTATATAGTTATTTTCATTTATGGGCTGTGCTTCATGTTGTACTTTATATCGCTGGAACAAAGGACTGTAGGACGTAGTCCTCGACACGTTAGAGATGGACGAGGCCAGAGCGTTTGCCACATCTTTCGGCTCGGTTAATATGGTGTCGTTCACCTTAAGCCAAGAATAGGCAGAGGTGGCTTTTCTTCCGCAAACCCCTTTAGCTCCTCCACACCAGAGATAAAGGGTGGTACGTTTATCGAAGAAGTAAATTCCTTCCACGAATTTCGTCGACATCTTTTAAATATGAGTCGAGCTTTAGCTTGGCAAGACGAAATCGTGCGAGGTTTTCCTCGGTCGGAGATCTATTAAATATCCGCAAGGCTTTCCTGCGCTCCCGAAGCGATATCTACACTCTTCTGTCCACCAAGGTAAGTTTCTTCTTTTGATGATTACTGTTGTTTTTGGAATACTTTCTAGAGCGGCGCTTGAAATAGCAACTGTTATATTGTTGACGGCGGAAGGAGTCTATAGTATGATGTTGAAACATCTGGTGCCTGTAAAATTTGTTTAAATTTGTCCCAATCTGCCTTATCAAGCCCCCCATTTAGGTCTTTGGGGCACATTACCTGGAATATCGAGAGCTTTAGTTATGACCGGTGCATGGTCGTACCGTAAAGGTCAGAGGAAACTGACCAATCGAAGCGGTAAGCAATTTGTGGTGTGCACACGGTTAGGTCTAATATGACCAGGAACCTGTTCTCGGGCAAAGATAAAATTGGCGAGCCATCGTTCAACAAAAAAAAGATTCAGATCATCAAGGACCTTGGAAACCATGTTGCCCCTTGGAGAGCAAGTAGTAGAGCCCCAAACACGATGGTGGGCGTTCAAATCGCCCCCAAGTACGAAAGGTGAGGCAATTGGTTAAGAAGGTCCAATAGATCTTCTCTTGGAAGACATTCTGGTGGGGGGGGATATAAACACAACAGATGTGTAATTTAAACGGTATGTCAATCTTTATGCATATTACTTGTAGAGGTGTGTTCAAAGGTACCTCCACTGTATTCAAGAAGGATTCGCGAGAACCATAACTCCTCCCATGCTTGTCCGTCATTATGGTTGTTATGGCGGAAGATATCCCATCCCCTGATGGAAAATTGGCATGCACGGTGAAGCTTGGTCTCCTGAATACATATGACATTTGGTTTTATTTGTGATGCTAGTAGGTTTCAGGTCTTCCAGATGGCTTCGCAGTCCGTTAATATTCCATTGTATAATTTCATAAAAAATTAAGTTTTAAAAGTAATTTTGTTTTTTGTTTTTCCTTGATTTTGTTTAAAATTTACATTAGTTTTTTCAATTTCTGAATGTGGCCTAAGGTCGTCATCAAACAAATCCTCCTCCATTAGGCTGGATTTGGAGGACTGGTATTGAGGGAGGGGTTCTGTTGGCACCCTTTGACCGTTTCGACCACTTTAGAGGCAATTTTTTGATTTATCCCAGAAACAAGTCTTTGGCGTACTTCCGGAGATATATTTTTTTTTTTCCCCTCAAAGCTGGAACCTCCAGCATTAGGGGTTTTTAAAAATTGGCAGCAACCTGGCCTTCAGTAGACTGTTGCTTGTTAAAAGTGTTCCCTCCCTTGGTTTGAGTTAGGTGTGGCCGGTTTACAGACACAGAAGGTGCAAGTTCTGGTTATCAGTGCCTCCACTACGTGGGAAGGTCTTGGCACTGATTTGTTGTACCCAAAGGCAGCAACCTGTTGCGTTAGTTCTCCCAACCATGCCTTCCAGGAGTGAGCAGGAAGCACACGGTTTCGGTTGCACAGGGACAGAGGCAGCCCGAGAATAGGATACGTCCTTCTTCGGGGTTTGCCCCAAATCGTTTTCTTTTACTTCTTTACGAGCATCGCCGAAAGACAATTTCTCGCTAGTAACAATTTTCAGCACTTCCTTTTTTCTTATGTATATTTTACAGGCTGCGAGAGCTTTAAGGATGCTTGCCCTTGCAGTTGACGCACTGTTCTTCGCCCCGGCACAGTCCTTGTCACTGTGACCACTTTTTCCACAAAGACTACATGTTTCAGGGTTATTGCAATTTTTGCTCGAATGCCCAAAACGTTGACATCTATAACACCTTGGGGATTTCTAAAGTATGGGCGAAGACTTGTAGAGAAAAAATATCCTGCTCTAATTGTGGCTGGTGGGTGAGGGGAAGGGCAAAAGTCAAAATGTGACCTGGTGTAGGTGTCGGTACCCCGTGTTCAACCTTCATTATTCTCACCACATCCAGTCACAAGACAATCTTTCAGTTCTTCTTTCAACTTTCAATTGAGCAACATAGCATATCGCGACAGAATACAATTCCTTTGCAGAAGTTTAATGTCTCATGAGGATGGACAACGCCCTTTTACTTTGTCGTAAAAGGATCTCATGGGGAGAAATTTCTGGCCCGTGGAGCGTTCGCAGCCTCTACCAAGATGCTTCCATTACGGAGCTTCCTAACAGAAGACGGCGAGCCGCCCACTCCGACTAGAGCCTTATTAACAAGGAAGGGGCTCACCTTTGCCAAGTTCTGAGTATCGTCTTTGTGTTTGAATACTAGAAAAAGTGGGTGGGAAAGATTTGGAATATTAATTTTCTTGTCTGCAGTTTTTCTCTGTTTGTTTGTTTCCTCTTCAGATTCTGAAGAGAGAGCAGCTTCTTTTCCAGATCCATAGAATCTCTTTCTACAACTCTATCATTTGCTTGAGAAGGGTTTTTAAAAAGTATGCCATTCAATATTTGAACCAGCGCATCGTGATTAAAAAGGGGCAGGCCGAGACATCGGGAACGGGTTTCCCCCGGGAACTGTCAGCCAAAGCTTGGCAGGGCACCCTACCCCAGTTCCCCGGGGCCCCATGTTATTCGTTTAACCGAGTCGGGAATTCAGCACGACTCGGGCTCGCACGTGGCAAAAAGAAATCTCCGACATTTCTGTCCAGTAAATCACTTCCTGACCCGGGACCGAAGTGGCTGGCACCAGGATTCATACTACCGTTTGCTTCGGCAGAGCAAGCTCACATCAGCTCTCTTCTGCTACACCTTCTCAGAGTGTAGCAGTTCAAGCACTCCCACAAACAATAGCACGATCCAGTCAAAAAGGGAAAAGGGAGGAATTAGGAATAGGTAGGATTTTATGGGGGGG